>NC_057740.1:17280411-17297272 GCF_004010195.1 Chiloscyllium plagiosum
GTATGGGTTGCGCTTCGGCGGGTCGGTGTGGACTTGTTGGGCCGAAGGGCCTGTTTCCACACTGTAAGTAATCTAATCTAATCTAATCTAATTATTGCTTGCAAATGGCTCATAAATTCACAGTTTAAAACAGAGAAACAGTGTGATTCAATTCTGAGACAAACAGAGAGGTGAGTGAGGAAAACAGAGGCACCAGAAGCAAGAGTAGTGAGGCTTGGAAGGGAGCAAAACACAGATCGTCAAACACAGGAAGGGAGCAGAACACAGATCGTCAAACACAGGAAGGGAGCAAAACACAGATCGTCAAACACAGGAAGGGAGCAGAACACAGATCGTCAAACAGAACAAAAAAAATCAAGTTAATTTAAGAGAGGAACTTTGTTTTAAAACTTGTACATGAATAGAGAGAAAGTGAAAGTAGAAGAAATATGCAGAAGAATAATAGGAATGAGAGTTAGGGATCAAGAGGAAAAGGGTAGATATGGGAGGGAAGCAGAGAGCAAGAGAAAGGGATAAGCCCGAGAGAGAGAAAGAGAGAAAGGAAGATTATTGTAGCAGGCTATGAGCAAAGGGAAAATACATCAGCGGAAGTAATACACATGCAGAATGGTGAACTCCGTGGGAGGAGGGATCAACAATGGGAGAAAGGAGCAGAGAGTGGGAAGAGGAGGAAGACAGTTTGACGATTCTGTAGCCTGGAGGAAGAGAAAGTTGATAGTGACAGAAGATTCAGATGACTGAGTGCAAGCTAAACACTACAGGATGTTGTAAAATCAACAGATATTTATATTTATACAGCACTCTTAAGGAATGAAATGTTCCAAAGCGCTTCATGGTAAAAGTATAAAACAAATTATGACATGGAACCACACAAAGAGATATTAGGGCTGATAACCAAAAGCTTAGTTAAAGAATAGGTTTTAAGGAGAATATTAATGGATGTAAACAAAGTAAAGAGGTGTAGGAAGGGTTTTCAAGAACTGGGAACCCTGGAAATGAAAAGTACCACCACCAATTGGAATAATTAAAGGTGGGGATAGATCAGAGGCCAGAGTTTGACTAGTGCTGATTATTTGGAGGTTATGGGACTGGAGGAGGTTAAAGAGATAGGGAGGGATGAGGCCATGGAGAGATTTGAACATGTGGACAAGAAGTTTAATATCAAGATGTTTCTTGACAAAAGCCAATATGGTCAGTGACCAAAGGATGAGGGTGAGACGGGAATAAGTAAATTCCAAAATGTATACTGCTTCCTGTTACAAATGAAACATCTAGTGAAATGTTCATAAATGGGTATTTCCATTAAATGTTAAGATGGGTTGTAATAAATCTGGCATTTGCCCTTCTTACTGTAAAAATGCTGTAGTTTGAAGTTCTGCAAAAAGACCCTTAATCACTTCATTTATGTTACAGAATTTTTTTGTTACAAATCACTGCATTCTCTGCTCCATACAGGCTTAATGTCTTATTTAATGCAGAAAGCTGAAGTAAATCTGTTCAGCGACAATTTATGTCTGGAACTGTATGGCAGACAGATCACTCCCAGAATGTTATGTGCTGGGAGACTGAATGGAGGAGTGGACACCTGCCAGGTAAGCTGTCAAGGATCTAACAATTTGGGAAATGTAGCAGCTTAGGGTAATGATGGAATTCTCAGAGTTGGCAAAGATAACAAATGACTTGGACTGTACAGGCTGCTCCACTTGCTTCACTAATTTTTGGTGCTGAATCTGATGCATTATTTTACATTGTAGATTTTTGAACAGTGTAAATTTGCAGTCTGCAGATAATGCAGAAGAGCATTGGATGTCCATCCCTCTAAGCTGTATGAGGAGTGTAAGGAGATCAGTGACTGAATGTGCAACAAGAACAAAAATAAATAACATTATCAATCCTGGACATGCTTTACTTTTTTTTCATGGGTTAACAGTGAAGCATTGATTTTAACTAATTGTTGGATACTGTATCAATGGAGCATAATATCATGTGTAGAAAAAGGAGCCATGTTCATCCTGGGAACATTAGATTTATATTGAGACTCAAATAATATTTGGTAATCCAGAGATTTAAATTAAAAGTAAGGACGTTAGTCATAAGAAGGAACGGAAAGAAAGAATTAATTTATGTTAATGTACTCCAGATTTTTTAACAGCAAATCACAGTCGTTGCTGAAAGGTCATTTTCTGTTCCTTCAGGCTGTTTGTAGAAAGTAAAGAAAGGACAGTTAATAAATATTATATGTTGTTGCAAACAATGTTTGTGTACTGAGTTTAGGTCAGAGTGGTGCTTGAAAAGCACAGCAGGTCAGGCAGCATCCGAGGAGCAGGAAAATTGACATTACAGGCAAAAGCCCCTTCATCAGGAATGGAGGCAGGGAACTTTCACCCTGGAGGCTTCCTGCCTCTATTCCTGATGAAGGACTTTTGCCTGAAACGTTGATTTTCCTGCTCCTCGGATGCTGCCTGACCTTCTGTGCTTTTCCAGCACCACTCTGATCTAAACTCTGGTTTCTAGCATCTGCAGACCTCACTTTTGCCTAGTGTTTGTGTACTGTCAGTGATATGCACATGATGAATCACATTTGCACAGAAATGATGTGTTTTAATTGTACAAACATAAAATGCCAGCCTGTGCATTATTGCCCTTGGTCACCTTTTGCCATAGACCAATAGCATCATACAAAGAAAAGGGTCATGAATTATTTTGAATTATCATTATTATGCCTACATAATTTTTGCCCAGTTAAGATCCCTCAATTGACAAATGGATAGTTAAACAGATGATCTGTTTTTAATTTTATTGGCAAAGTGATAATATCTAACCTGGAAAAACTCTGTACCTCTTTCAATAAAGCCATGGGAATTTTATTTTTATGACATTCTGAACAGAACATCAGTTTTTTATTTTTATGACATTCTGAACAGAACATCAGTTTCACATCTGAAAAGTCAGAGCAACATTTACACCTAGCACTGCTGCCTCACAGCACCAGTGTCCCAGGTCGATTTCAGCCTCGGGCGAGTGTCTGTGTGGAGTTTGCACATTCTCCCTGTGTCTGTGTGGGTTCCCTCCAGGTGCGCTGGTTTCCTCTCACAGTCACAAAGATGTGCAGGTCAGGTGAATTGGCCATGCTAAATTGCCCATAGTGTTATGTGCATTAGTCAGAGGGAAATGGGTCTGGGTGGGTTACTCTTTGGAGGGTCGGTGTGGACTGGTTGGGCCAAAGGGCCTGTTTCCACACTGTAGGGAATCTAACCTAAATCTAAATCAGAGAACTACAATGAAACAAACCAACAGAAATGACTTCAAGAGACTAGGACTGTTTCCAGAGAGAGAGGAAAAGCAAGAGATGGTAGTATGTGAATGGTTTGAGGTTTATGGTGAAAAGATGGGAAGGTTAGGATGAGGAATTTGGTGAATGGACATGTCAATGGAACTGCGGGATTAAGTGAGAATGTCAGTATGTAGGCTATTAGATATGATGTTGTCTATTCATGACTGTCAACAGAGTTAGTGCTAACTTACCGGACTTCAGACCTTATTTGAGTCCCTTTAAGTCAAACATAGAACTTTGATATTGTGTATCTTCATAGTCACAATCAGATGACTCAGATAAGTGGCTAAATGGTTAGTTTAACATGATTAAAGTTGTGTATTTTAACAGCAACATACAGGACTGGTTCAATTTTAACAGTATTGTATTCACTGAATGATGCAAAGACAATATTCCATTGGCAATTACTCTCCAAATCGATATCCAGTGCCCCTTAATGACTTGGTCACTTGTTAAAAAGCATCAAGATGTTGAAGCAGCTCCTGACTAAAGGTGTTAAAATAAGGTAAAAACACAGCATGTGAGCAGTGATTGACATTTTCTCCTACATTTTGTGTAGTAATAATGGCTTTGTCTTTACAGGGTGATTCAGGTGGCTCACTGGTTTGCAAAGAATCCTCAGGGAAGTGGTTCCTTGTTGGAATTACAAGCTGGGGTATCGGATGTGCAAAAGCGAATTCACCTGGAGTCTACAGCAGAGTTACAACTCTTCAGAGTTTTATTGTACAATATGTTTTCTGAAAAATGAAAGGATCTGACATCATTCTTGATTTAATCAAATGCTGTAGTACATGCATTAGGACTCAATCACAATGTGTGGACCTCACTGGGACCATTAATTCTCTCCATTTCAAACACCCTATGATGTGCTCTCAGCCTTCAATACAATTTCTACAATTGCTTTATTTGTGCAGTAATATATATTTTAATCAATTACAAATATGATTTATTGAGATTTTTTAAAAATGTCCTTACTTTGTGGTTCTTGATTCTGACAAACCAATTAAAATATCATGCTTTATGTTATCGTAATCTCAGTCCTACCTGATGTCAATATCTCACCTAAAATATCTGCAAGAAATTGAAGCTAAGCAGGGCCCAGTTTGTTGAAGGTATAACATTAGGGAACTTGTATTTAAGCTATTCTTTGCAGAGTACCAAAATTGCTTTGCCAAATCTCGGAATTCAATAACGTCAGAGTGGGATGATATGAAATCTGCTTAAATCAGCTCTTAAATACTGAAAAATGATCTTATTTTTGCTGATTTTATTGGATGAACTTTTAATATGTTCATACAAGTTGTTAACCCATCAGAAACAGAAATGTGTGCATAATTTGCACTTGTATAACATCAAGGGCAGTAATTGCAGGCTTGTTAGAATTTCATTATTGCAAGGTACAATCGTACTGAGGGTTTTGTCATATTAGATTAATCACTTTGATTTAATTATTCCTCTGAACTGAAACAATTTTTTTTCTGTAAGTTTCTAAATCATTAACACAAGCTAGGTGTTTATATTTTCCACAATATTTAACATTGTATTGTGATAGTGCATTTTTTTTCAGCATTGCTTCTGTGCACGAAAGTATTGTTAACGGATCAGAAATCTACTACTTTAGAGATGGTAACAATGCTGGTTTTCACACCAACAGGTGAATAACTGAAATTTTAAAGTAGACAAGAATTCTTACAAATTATAGGGTTTGATCAGATAATGATGATATTTTACTCCCTTCTTGAAAGCAGTAATATGTCAGTACAGTGTTTTTCTTCTTCCATGGTATGTAGGTGTTATTGCCAGGGCCAGTGTTTGTTGCCTATCCCTAAATGACCTGGAGAAGGTGGTGGTGAGCCACTTTCTTCAACCACCACAGTCCCTTTCGGATAAATGTGTACCAACAGTGCTGTTAGAAAGGGAGATCCAAGATTTTAATCCTGCAACAGCGAAGGGTTGTCACGTCCCTGAATTCCCCAAAATCCAGGTTAAAGTTCCAATTCTGGATGGTGTGTGGCTTGGAGGGGGACTTGCAGGTGCTGGTGTTCCATGCATTTGTTACCCTCAATCTTTTAGGTGATAGAAATCCCAGGTTTGGAGGATGCTGTCGAGCAAACTTTGGTGAGTTGCCACAGTCCGTCGTGATATGTGCTTCTGACTCTGTGCATTGGTGGTTGAAGGCGTGAAGTTGGAAGATGAGACGCTGATCAAAGTGGGATGCTTTGTCATGGATATTTTATCAGAAACTTAAACAGTAGCCAAAAAAAAAACCACAGTTGTGTTTATTGAAAAAAAAAACAGGCAAGATATTCCTGGTCAGCGGGTGATTGTAATAAACCGTCACGAACCGTCACGATGATTATCAATGGGGGTCCCTTTCGTGGTGCATTAGTAGCGCCCTACCCCTGGACCAAGAGGCCTGAGTTCAAGTTCCATCTGTATAACAACATCTCTGAACAGGTTGATTAAAAAAAATACTATCACTATTCATAAAGCTCCAGATTATAACATGTATATAATGCTGCACTTTGATACAGCAACACAGACTCCCTCAGAATTGGTAATGATGGGATATAGAAGGAAAGTGGGGAGCAGCACCTGCAAAAGCACTAGCATGATAGGAAGATAATCAAAATCCCTATAGTGTGGAAGCAGGCCATTTGGCCCATTGAGTCCACATTGACCCTCCAAACACCATCCCACCCAGATGCACCATGTCCCAGCAATCCTGTATTTCTCATGGCTAACCCACCTAGCCTGCACATCCCTGGGCACCATGAGTAATTTCACCTAACCTGCACAGCTTTGGACTGTGGGAGGAAACCCAAGTAGATAGGGAGTGAGTGTATAAAGTCCATACAGACTGACTGTCACCCAAGCTTGGAATCAAACCTAGGTCCCTGGCATTTTGAGAGAGCAGTGCTAACCACTGAGCCACCATGCCATTCCTAAAAACAAGGAATAACTTGATGTATCTGTTTGCAGAATGAAATGCGTGTGTACTATCAGAACAAGTCAAGACTGATCTCACTCTTTCATCTTGTGTTTTCTTGTTGAAAATCAGTTTAAAAACACAACACTGTAGTGGCCAGAAATCAAATCCAGGTCAACTGCTTGGAAGGCAGCTATGCTCACCCCAATGCCACCATTGCTCTGCCAGAATCTCTATGGCATAGGAAAGTGGCATAGTAAGCACATTTAACTGCATGTGCAGATCACTGTGTATGTAGAAAATAATAAAGGGAAATTTACCAGCACAAGAATGGGAAGTAATTTATCTAATATATGCAGAATCAAGTAATAATTTAGTGTATCATTAACAGAACATGTGAACCTTAATGCAAGTACAAGTAATGAATCAGGAATAAAGATTAGCTAATAAAAAATTTCAGTAATTCTTACACATTTCAGTCTGGCGCAGATATTTCTCAGTATATTCTGCCAAGCAGTTTACATAAACTACCACCCATTATGTAGTTGTACAATTATCCAGAGGTATGCCCCTTTTGATCTTTACAGGATGTTGTGCTTTCTGTCAATGCCACCACACTCCCATCTTCAGCTTGTTTGAAAAAGTTAAATATCCAGTGCAGAAATCATTAAACTGCAGCATTTCACCATATGTGGATGTACAAGATAATAATTAAAGAAAACTCATCTACTTAAGTCAATCTTACTCCTTTCCTCACAAACATGAACTTTAATAACCGAGTACCACATCCAATTTGACTTACTTATTGCACCCAATTCAAGTTAAGGATAACTCAAGTCATTTAAACTTTTAAAATAGGTTAGTGAGACTTGGAACAGGGACAGAGTCCAAGTTACACAAAAAATTAGAAAAAACTGGAGGAAGTTAGCTGTGCTAGGCACAACATAGTGGGCCAAAGGGCCTGTTCTGTGCTGTACTTCTCTATGTTTATCTGTGGAGAGAAAACCAGAATTATATTTCCAGTTTTCTTCAAAACTTAGGAAATACAGAAACATGAGAGCAGAATAACCTAGCTAGACAAATGACCCCAGGATAACACCACCAGTGAAACCCAATAAGGATAACGAGACCAGGGTGGCCCTAATGAATATCCTGATGAAGGGCTTATGCCCTACAGGTCGACTCTCCTGCTCCTTGGATGCTGCCTGACAAGTTGTGTGGTGCTTTTCCTGCATCACACTTTTTGACTCTGGTCACCAGCATCTGCAGTCCTCACTTTCTCCTTCACCCCTAACAAAACACAGGCAGTGAAATTAGAGTAATATATAGGTGACTGTTGAAGGGCTTTTGCCCGAAACGTCGAATTTCCTGCTCCTCGGATGCTGCCTGACCTGCTGTGCTTTTCCAGCACCACTCTAATCTAGACTCTGGTTTCCAGCATCTGCACTCATTGTTTTGCCGAATAGGTGACTGGGACCACGCTGATAGGCAAGATCACGTGACGGAACGGATGGGGCGGTGCAGTCTGGGAGTTGTAGTTCTCAAATCTCAGCCTGCACTCAGCGCGCGCGCGCACGCGCCGATCCGCCATTCTCGCGCTCCGTCCGTTGCTGCAGCAGGGTTCGCGGGGCCTCGCGAGGATGGACAGCTTCTCTTCGGATTTCTCTTCAGGAGGGCCTGGCGGAGGGAAGGTGGACTCCGGGATGATCATGGAGCAGGTGAAGCTACAAATCGCCGTCGCAAACGCCCAGGAACTTTTACAGGTTGGTAGGCGCTAAATATTAACCAACAGCAGCACCCGGCTCCACGGAGCTCCACCCTCCGGTTACCCTCCTCGTCAATTTACAGCATCCCGCGACATGATTGACAGGGGGTCTGACCAATGGGAATTCACGGCGTCGTGGGGCGGGTCTTCGAGTTGTGTATGCGGTATCGTGAGGGCAGAGGTCATTCCCGGGTTAGCGCACGTGGGGGACAAGGACGTTAAAAATCCCAACAGAAGCTAAATCAAGATTAGTGTGGTGCTGGAAAAGCAAGTCAGGCAGCATCCGGGGAGTAGGAAAATCGACGTCTCGGGCAAAAGCCCTTGTCATCAGGAACTAATCTCCAGCATCTGCAGTACCCACTTTCGCCTTCCAACAGAAGTTGGCAACCAGGAAGAGAGGGGAAAGGTTGCAGGGCGTTCTTTTTTATTTTGACGAGTGGAACTTTCAATTTCGTAATACTATGATGTCCAGAAAAATTCATCCGATTGTCCTTTATTGGGCCCTCTAATGGAGTAATAGTTTTTAAAGAGATTCACAGGTATAGCAAAGAACGTGTGACGTTGAGTCAAGTAAAACATACGAAGGTCAATGAACTACAGCAAGGTCAAAAAAGGTAAAATATAAGGAGTGAAATAAAACAAGGAGCTGCAGATGCTGAAGATCTGAAACGAAAACATAAATTGCTTGAGAAACTCAGCAAATCTGACTGTCTGGGGAGAGAAAATAGTGTTAACGTTTTGAGGCTAGTGACCCTTCTTCAGAAGGATATAAAGTGTGTCTGAAAGGAGGAAAGAGTGTCAATGAAGGAACTCAAGAGTTTACAACCATAGCAGCAGAAGGCTTGTCTAACATATTTGCATAATTAGCACCAGAACCAAATATTACTGGTTAATTTGGTTTCTTACACCAAAAAATTAGAAGTGACTAGGTTGTCTTGTGTCCCTTTAAGAAAGGTGCAAACTTTGAGTTGTGAATGGCATTATCAAAATTATTTTTTAAATGGCATGTGGATCTCACTGTCAAGTTCAGTATTGTTCCCTATCTTTAGTTGCTAGGCCAAATAATCACCGCACTGCACAGTATTAATCACAGACCAGATGGTCTTTTACATGCCTATAAGCATATGAATTAGAAGCAGAAGTAGTCACATTGGCCCCTGCATGCCTGTTCCAGCATTCTGTATGTGTTTAGAATTCCATATTTGCATACACTCCAGATAGTATTTGAATCACTTGCTTAACAGGAATCTGTTGGTAATTCTGCCTGAAAAATGCTTAATGATCCCGTCTCCACCACCTTCTGAGGCAGAAAGTTCCACAAATCACAACCTCATGAGAGAAAAGTTTTCATCTTTTCTGAAAAACCATTCAGGGTCTTGGAGATCCTTTCTAATAACCTGGTCAGAGATGTTTTTAGATTAGATTAGAGCGGAAACAGGCCTTTTGGCCCAACAAGTCCACACCGACCCTCCGAAGAGTAACCCACCCAGACCCATTCCCCTGCTCCCTACTAATACACCTATCACTATGGGCATGGCCAATTTGCCTGACCTGCACATCTTTGGACTGTGGGAGGAAACAGAAGCACCTGGAGGAAACCCACGCAGACACTGGGAGAATGTGCAAACTCCGCGCAGTCACCCGAGGCTGGAATCAAACCAGGGTCCCTGGCGCTGCAAGGCAGCAGTGCTAACCACTGAGCCACCATGCCGTCCTGTTATTAAACACTTCTGGAGCAGGTGATACTTGAACTTGGGACTAGTGGTCCAGAGGTAGGAACATCACCACCATCTCACAGAAGCCTCTATTCAGAGACTTTGACTTCAGAGAAGTGCTTCTCACTCTTCTAAACTCCCACTGAATCAAGCCTAGTCTGTCTACCCTTTCCTCATGAGACAACCCTCAGTTGAGTAAACGTAAGAAGTGTCTTCCATGTGTTTACATCCTTAAGTAAGTAGTCCACACTTCACAGTATTCGAGGTGTCTCATCAATGCTGTATATAACTGAAGAATTCCTTTTGTAATAGCATTCCTTTAGCCTTAGTTACTTGTTGTACATGCATGCTAACATTTTGTGACTTACATACTGGAACGCCTAGATCTCCTTGCATCTCAGAATTGTGCAGTCTTTTACCATTCAACTAATTTTTTCTATTCTTCCTGCCAAAATGAATAACTTCAAATTTCCTCATATTCCATCTACCATATTTTTGCCCACTGACTCAACTGATCCATATTCATCTGCAACTTCAGTGTGTTCTGTTCACAACATACCTTCATATTTTTACGAACTTTTCATAACAATTGATTCTTGTTTCATTTTCAGGAATACCGAGACTAGCTTTTTAATTGCCAGATTTTATTAATTACGTTTATGTTACGTTTAAAGTTTGGGCCTGTGGACTCCTGGACCAGTGATATTACCACCATGCCACAGTCTCTGTTTTGAGTGGAAGGAGGTGGATGTTGTGGTTAGTTAATGCAGAGAGTTAGAACCATGGGTATAAGTGAGGGTTAAGAAGTATAGATGTAATGAGGGCTTTGAGGATTTTAGCACCATTTAAGCTGAGGCAGAGTGCACTGTGGCAATGTGTAAGTAAACGATCTTAGAGATGGCTGAATGTGTGACATCAGATATTATACCATGATTGCAAACAGCCATTTACTTTGCTGGGATGGAGTCAGTGATAGGTAGGGCCAGGGGCAAGTCACAGACCCAGTGCTGCTCCCAACCCAAGCTCAGATGGTTCCCTAGAATTCCAGTTCCCAGTTGGTGGGCACTGATGTAACTCTGTCCTAGTGGACAGTGAATATGCAGGGTGGGAAATGAAGATAATGTCTTTGTCTCTTTAACATATATTATGTCGAAACAATTTTGCATGTCAGGCATGCACTGTAAGAATTTAGAGACAATGGTGGTGCTGAGGTACAGCATATATATCAGGATGGATGTTGTGTTGTTGGATAATGTTGCTGACAGCCAGCATGCAATAGAAATAGGCAGAGGATAAGAGTAGGTCCAGACATAAAGTTCTGGAGCAGGAAGAGAACTACAGGCAATTCTCTCATGTGAATCGTAAGACAAGAATGGAACCAGATATGTGCAGTCCCACCATGCTGTGTAACACTAGAGGAAAGGCCATGGAGGTGGATGTTGTGGCAAGCTATGTCAATGTCTGCAAAAGGATGAGGAGGAATAGTTTATCTCATTCACATAGGATGTCATCAATTAGCTATGACTCTTATACAGGCAAAAGGAACTCATTTGTACATGATATTGTTTTGCATTGGTAAAAGAGGGGTCATGGTGACTACCAGTCTTTTAATTTCCATGGAAACACCGTGACCAATCAAAGTTTATTTTCCTGTTTTGAGGACTAAGATTGACAGTTAACTAGTCTTGTTGCATTTCCATGCCATTGATGACCCAACCAGTTTGCATCCTTTCTCATGCTGCATAAATTTGCGATTCTTTTTAAATTGTTTCCTGTGTCCTATTCCTAATGATTGCATGATGAAAAGCTTTGAGTTATTGATTCCTTTTAGCAAAGTTCAAATTAAATACTACCAAATAAGATTGAAGTTGAAATCTGCAGAAATCATACCAGTCTGGAAAGATTGTCGAACCACCTGTATATTGTATAGACTCCTGGACTCTTAAATTCTTAAATCTCTCAGTTATTGTTTCTACATAAATAATTTTGCAACTACACTAATGTATATATGTTATCACTCAATGGTATGTAATTGTATCTTGGAAGTTGAGGGTGAAGGGGATGTAATCTTGTTGCTTTAGAAGTTCAATGCTGATAAACCAAGGACCAAGATGAAACCATGTGTGTAATTGCCATGTGCAGAAACGTGCAAACAGGAGATTACATACATAATTATTTGTAGTAGACTGAGCTATATCCGATTTTCAAGAAAGCTAAATTTGTGTTACTTAATCTGCATTACTTATTAATAATACAAGAAATGTCAACAGTGGCCTCTTTTGGACAAGATGAGTTTGGAAAGGGCATCAGAAAAAATAAAATAAAAACTAAGAAAAGGTGTGCGTTGCAAAATATTTTCATCCATGAATCATAGCCGCACCAAAAGTCTATCATTATGTCTTTGAGGCACCAAATCTACACCAAAATAAGCTAGTATAACGAGAGTCTAGACAATGATTGTGGGAGACAATTCACTCCCAAACTGATACTGACTCACACATGATCCACACCTACTTAACTTCCCGTGACAATCAATGGATCAAGATTGAGAGCAGTAACTGCGGTGATTTACTGTTCCCTATTACAAAACTGTTGAGACAATTACAGCCCCGCAGTGGCCATCCTGGCTGAGATCAGACAATGGTTACTTATTGTATATGGCATCTTCAACAGAAATATTACCCCAGGCATTTCACCCATCTGGTTCAGTAATGTCCTTTAGGAAAAAAAATCTGCCCATTTTAACCTGGTCTGGTTTACGTGTGACTACAGCTCCACAATTTGGTTGACTCCCAACCACCGTCCTGGGCAATAAGGGATAGGCAATAAATGCCCTAGCCAGTGATGCCCTCATCCCATAAATGAATAAAACAAACCTAGTATAAGTATGATAGATGCTGAACTAGTGAACAAGAGATTTAAAGAATAGACCAAAAAAAATGGGCTATGAGAAGCATTTTTTTTAAGGGAACAATGGAGTGGAGAGTCCTGGTACTTTTGGGCGGTCAAGCTTTTGATCTTACTTCATCTGATCTTGAGCAATGTTTTCCTGCTCCTCGGATGCTGCCTGAACTGCTGTGCTTTTCCAGCACCACTCTAATCTAGAATCTGGTTTCCAGCATCTGCCATCCTTGTTTTTACCTTGAGCAATGTTATCAGGCTTCAGTTTCAGAATCGAACGTGGGGATATCTTTGTAAGCAAACTATTAATAGTACATAGACACTTGCGTCACTGTGGAATTGAAACACAGAGTAAGCATGTTTTGTTTTGTGTCATTTCAGCGAATGACTGATAAATGTTTCAGAAAGTGTATTGGCAAGCCAGGAAGTTCACTGGACAATTCTGAACAGGTAATACTTTATGACTTATGGAGCAAAGAATAATATAGAACATGAACAGGTCTTTCAGCCCACAAAGGCTTCGCCGACAAATGAAGTCTTTCTAAACTAAAACTTTTTGCCTTTACACAGTCTGGAGCCCTCTATTTCCTATCTATTCATAGTTAAAAATCACACAACACCAGGTTATAGTCCAACAGTTTTATTTGGAAGCACTAGCTTTTGAAGCGCTGCTTCTTCATCAGGTGGTTGTGAAGCAGGTCCATAAGACACAGAATTTATAACAAAAGATTACAGTGCCACACAGCTGAAATGATAAACCTAGATTAAGTCTTTCATCTTTTAGAATGGGTTTGCTTGTTTCGTATCTTTATAGCAAAAGATTACAGTGCCACACAGCTGAAATGATAAACCACATTAAGTCTTTCATCTTTTAGAATGGGTTTGCTTGTTTCGTATCTTTAATATGTAAATCCCAGAACTTCTTTTAAGTCACATTGTCAAGATAACTTCAGGTTTTCTAACAGAAGGTGCCATCTCCGCTCAGACGATGCATTAAAGGTGTGAGGTTAAAGTCTGTCTTTGTCCCAACTTTGAGTCAGACTGGTTCTATTTCTAAAGTGGGGTTTATAGAATATTACATGGATTGACTGTAGGTTATGCTTTTTTTTTTGAGCAAAATAGAACGAATCTGCAAATATAATTCTGCGGTTACAAATTCACCCCATAAACTTATATGTGTATGCGTGCAGGAGAGACAAAGTGTGTGTGCGTGTGGGTGTGAGTGCATGTGAGAGTGAGAGTTTGCACGTGTGTAAGCTTAGTAAAGTGTGAGTGTGATAGCATATAAGTCTGTGAGAGGATGCATGCGTGGGTGTGGGTGTGTGTGTCATGAACCCAAGGCCCTCCTTGAGGCCGTCCCCACGGGTACTGGCCTCGGCTATTAGCCTCTGGGCGGCCACGTTGTGTTGCTGCCCGTCCCAAAGTCTGCCTTGGGGAATGGCCACCCGAAGATCCGATGCCGAATGTCCCTGACCGGTGAACTATTCCCCGGTTGGGAGGGAACACCCCTGCCTGGTGATTGTTGTGTGGTGTCCATTCATCCGTTGTAGCATCTGCTCGGTCTCGTCAATTTACCATGCCTCAGGGCATACTTGTCTGCAGCATATGAGATAGACAACCTTGGCCAAGTCACATGAGTACCTGTTGCGTACATGGTGTCCCCACATGTAAAGGTGGAATCCATGTCAACATTCTGATTCATTTTGCAGCGGTTGCCGTGACAGGGTTGTACGGTATTGTGGTCGATGTTGTCCTGAAGGCTGGTCATCAGGTCAACTCATCGACTGCCAGTTTTGACTTGCCACAGCGAGAAATGGTAATGACCTCCTCAGGAGACAAATATGGGTTGCAACCCATAGGGTACCCTTCGATGTCCAGGTTTTCCCGGGAGCCGAAAAGCTGTGCCATGTTATTCTCAGCCTGCAACACGTTATCAATGAGGATGAGCACATCGCCAAGACCTTCCCTATGCCTCCACTTCTCACCTTTAAACAACCACCAACCTTTAACCAGATCATAGTTTGCAGCAAAGTGCCCAGCCTTAAGGATAGCACATGCACGCACTCACTCTGTCTCTCCTGCACGCGCAGCCGTATAAGTTTATGGGGTGAATTTGCACCTGCAGAATTATATTTGCAGATTCGTTCTATTTTGCTCAAAGAATGCATAACCTACAGTCAATCCATGTAGTCTTCTATAAACCCCACTTTAGAAATAGAACCAGTCTGACTCAAAGTTGGGACAAAGACAGACTTTAACCTCACACCTTTAATGCATCGTCTGAGCAGAGATGGCACCTTCTGTTAGAAAAACTGAAGTTATCTTGAGAATGTGACTTAAAAGAAATTCTGGGATTTACATATTAAAGATACGAAACAAGCAAACCCATTCTAAAAGATGAAAGACTTAATCTAGGTTTATCATTTCAGCTGTGTGGCACTGTAATCTTTTGCTATAAATTCTGTGTCTTATGGACCTGCTTCACAACCACCTGATGAAGAAGCAGCACTTAATAAGCTAGTGCTTCCAAAGAAACTTGTTGGACTATAACCTGGTGTTGTGTGATTTTTAACTTTGTCCACCTCGGTCCAACACCGACTCCTCCAAATCATGACTGCCTATTCATGTAACTGTCAATTTGCCTCTTAAATATCCTTGAACTTTTTCTATACTATTCCTTGTTCTGTTGAGGTGCAATTGTGGTTTCTACCTGACCTGGAAGTATTCCTGGTGCCCCAGGAAGCTAAAGCCACTCTTGTTCACCATTTCTTCAGTCATATCCTCACCATATTATTTTCTTGTTTCTGTGCATTAACAGTACTCCAAAAATGAATACCTTTAATCTTGCTCTTATTCCTGAGAGTCTGCTTGTAAGGCAAACCTTTTCTTTATCTATGTTAGTTCCAATTTGGACTGTAACTTCTGCCTGTGTCCTTACCTATTAGCAGAACAACCTGCACCTATTCAGTGATATCCCTTCCTTTGGCATCATTGAAATGGGAACTCATCCCTGTGTTTAATTCTGTGATTAAGTCACTTGTAACAATTGCAGATCTGTACTTCATTTTACTCCCCTGTGAAGCCAAGTCATCCAGAGGTCTATGAATTTGCTTCTGATTGCACCTCCGTGCACCCTTGCTAATATTCAACACTGAGGACAGGTTTGTGTGTACCACATTCCCAGGGAACAGTCTGTCACGTGCTCCCTCACCTCTAGAATTATTTTAATTTTAGTGACATCAAGCACCACTATTTGTAATTAGTGAGACAAAAGCTGTAAAAAAAATTTAAAGTATTTGGTGATATCAATGACGTTTGCCTGATATCAATCAGATTAAAACTCATGGCATTCACAAACCCATCCAAACGTGAGAGGATTGGTCATTTCTCTAACAACCTTGACCCTCTCTCATATTCCCATGATTTCACTTCTGGGTTACTCATTACAGAGAAAACATGCCTTTCTGCTATTTCTCAATGGGAGATTTTGAGCCTGTGGTGAGTTAGTTTGTTAAACCCGAGTAATGGAACTGAATCTGTCTCCCTTTTGAACTAACATTTTAAATTGGGAAGTAAATAAAAGTTATGAGGAAATGCCAGTAAATGTGGATTAAAGAGCTTCACTTAATGAATATTAATTTTAAAAATCAGGCTGACTGCTTTTGTCCTGTAAGGAGAACATTTTTAACTGAACTATTCAGGAAGCCGTATTCAGGTGAACCTGATATTTTCTTACATTGGGATCATTCATGGAGACTCGATATTATGAAAATTCTTAGAAGATTTAACATGGTTTTACATCACTCAATAGCTCAAAATGTTTAAACCAAAAACTGAAGAACATTCTTCATGCCAGAATATGTGGAATATTACAACTAAACCTGTTTGGAACAGACAATAAACAATAGGTGCAGGAGTAGGCCATTCTGCCCTTCGATGAAGAACATTCTTCATGCCAGAATATGTGGAATATTACAACTAAACCTGTTTGGAACAGACAATAAACAATAGGTGCAGGAGTAGGCCATTCTGCCCTTCGAGTCTGCACCACCATTCAATATGATCATGGCTGATCATCCTTAATCAGTATCCTGTTCCTGCCTTATCTCCATAACCCATGATTCCACTATCCTTGAGAGCTCTACCCAACTCTTTCTTAAATGAACCCAGAGACTGGGCCTCCACTGCCCTCTGGGACAGAGCATTCCACACAGCCA
>NC_057740.1:17298650-17322501 GCF_004010195.1 Chiloscyllium plagiosum
GACTTATCAACCTTCAGGCCTAACAGTCTCTCCAACACCAAATCCAGGCAAATATAAATTCCCTTAAGCTCAGGTCCTTCAGCCACTGTTACCTCGGGGAGATTGCTTGTGTCTTCCCCAGTGAACACAGATCTGAAGTACCCATTTAATTCTTCTGCCATTTCTTTGTTCCCCGTAATATATTCCCCTGTTTCTGTCTTCAAGGGCCCAATTTTAGTCCTAACCATTTTTTTGCCTTGCACATACTTAATTCTTTGTTCCCGGTAATATATTCCCCTGTTTCTGTCTTCAAGGGCCCAATTTTAGTCCTAACCATTTTTTTGCCTTGCACATACCTAAAAAAGCTTTTACTATCCTCCTTTATATTATTGGCCAGTTTACCTTCGTACCTCATTTTTCCTTTGCGTGTTTCCTTCTTAGTAATCCTCTGTTGCTCTTTAAAAGCTTCCCAGTCCTCAGTTTTCCCACTTATCTTTGCTATGTTATACTTTTTCTCTTTTAACTTTAAATGTTTCTTAACTTCCCTCATCAGCCACGGCCGCCCATGCCGCCTCCTGGGATCTTTCTTCCTTTTAGGAATGAACTGATCCTGCAACTTCTGCATTATACACAGAAATATCCGCCATTGTTCCTCCACAGTCATCCCTGCTAAAGTATTGCACCATTGAACTTTGGCCAGCTCCTACCTCATAGCTCCATAGTTCCCTTTATTCAGCAGAAGTACTGTCACTTCCGACTGTATCCTCTCCCTCTCAAATTGCAGATTGAAGCTTAATGTATTATGGTCACTACCTCCCAATGGCTCCCTCACTTCGAGGTCTCTGACCACTTCTGATTCGTTACACAATACCAGATCCAGAATTGCCTTCTCCCTGGTCGGCTCCAGCACCAGCTGCTCTAAGAATCCATCTCTGAGGCACTCCACAAAGTCTCTTTCTTGAGGTACAATACCATCCTGATTTTCCCAGTCTACCTGCATGTTAAAATCCCCCATAACAACTGTAGTAACATCTTTGCGACAGGCCAATTTCAGCTCCTGATTCAACTTACATCCGACATCCAGACTACTGTTTGGGGGCCTGTAGATAACTCCCAAGAGGGTCTTTTTAACCCTTAGTATTTCGCAGCTCTATCCACACTGACTCTACATCCCCTGACTCTAGGTCGCCCCGCGCAAGGGACTGAATATCCTCCCCTACCAACAAGGCCCACCCCACCCCCTCTGCCCGTCAGTCTGTCCTAATAAGTCCATATTTTCCAAATGTGAGTAAATCCTATCTCTTAGAATCTTCTCCAAGATTTTCCCTACTACTGACATAAGACCTTCTTATGTCAAGAAGTGTTCTACAACAGGCACTGTCTTGCATTTGAATTTGTTTACATGTAATTGTGAAATATGGAAAAGAAAGTAGGATCTGATTCTTGTCTGATAACTATGTCACGTTCCTCATTGTACATATAACATAAAAGATGTTTGTATTCATAACTTTCATTAAAGCACAGAAATAGCTAAGTCTATTGACAGTGAAGAAGTTTAGTTAATATTAGTTTTTTTAAAAAAGAGACGTTAACAGAACTGGAAACTGAGAATTCACTTGAACCAAGTGGTCAACATCCTAGAGCTCTAAAAGAGGCAACTGTAAAGATAGGAGATGGATTTGACATGATCTTCCAAAATTTGCCAAGTTCTGACTGCTTCAGTGGGTAGGCAGGTAGTAAATGTAATGCCTCTTGAACAAAAGAGGGAGAGAGAAAATATGGCAGTACAAGCCATTCAGTCATTGAGGTAATGCTGGAATTCAATACAAAGAAAGTGGTAACAGGGCACATTTAAAATCAAATGGTTGTACAGAGTCAACGCAGATTTATGAAATGACAACAAATCTGACAGTTTGTTTTGAGGACAAAAATAGCAGGGTATATAATTGGGATCCAGTGGGTGGTACAGTATGTTTGAATTTTCAGAGACTATCTGATAAGATCCACGAGAAGTTGTTGCACAAATAAGGATTCATGAGGTTAGAGTAACATATCAGCAAGAAAGGAGGATTAATTAAAGGACAGAAAGAGGTTGGAATAGGCAGGTTATTTTTGTGTTGGTATATTTGCTACCAATGGATGCTGCACAGATTAGTGCTGACCTTGGCTATTTACAGTCTATAACATGACTTGAAGGGACTGCATGTAACACATACATGTTTTCTGATGATTATTTAAAAAGTGGGGGAAAAGCCAATAAAACAGAAAATGCTCAGGACCTGTGGAGCGGTAAATAAAGTTAATGTTTCAGGGCTGTGACCTTGCATTAAAACTAGGGAAACCAGAAATGCAGTAGGTTTTGAGCAAGTGAAAAGGAGAAGGAAGGGTTAAACCACAGGGAATATCTGTGATATGATGGACATTAGGAGAGATTAAATGAGCAAAAATGTTCATGTGAAAGCCCAAGGGAGTCGCAAATTAGTTAAGGAAGTAAACAAAAGATGTGTCAGGAGGAGCTATAAATGGAAGGATAATGAATATTTGCTGCCCAGAAGGAGCAAAAAGGGAAATAAAGATTATAAATGAAAAGACAAAGGTAGCAAAGATAAAAAAATTGCAATCTGTTTTAACGATAGAAAAGTAAACTGTGAGGAAATAGTCTGCAAAAGGATGTAGGTAGTTTAAGTGAATGGGCACAAGGGTGGCAATTCAAACATAATGCACGGAAACTCTGTGCTGTACATCTCTATGACTCTATAATAAGGTTATTCATTTTGATAGAATAGAAAGCCTTTTTTAAAAAGGTTGGAAACTATTGAATATTGGTGTTAAAAGGCGTTGGAGTATCAACAAAACACAGAAAGTTAACAAAAACAGAAATTGCTGGAGAAACTCAGCAGGTCTGGCAGCATCTGTGGAGAGAAAGCAGAGTTAACATTTTGGGTCCAGTGACCCTTCAGAACTAAAAGCTAATGTGCAAATATAACAAACTAACTAGGAAGTCAAAGGTATGTTGGCAATTATTGCAAGTGGTTTGGAATGCAAGAGCTTTGTCGAAGAGTGTGGTGCTGGAAAAGCACACCCAGTCAGGTAGCATCCGAGGAGCAGGAGAATCGACGTTTTGAGCATAAGCCCTTTATCAGGAATGAGGCTTGTGGCCGAAGGTGGCTAAGAGATAAATGGGTGGGAGTTGGTCTTTATACAGAAATTGGTATTAAAATTACAAAAACACCACATGTTCTTAGTCAGATTAGCAACAATAAAATGGCAGACGTTTATAGAGGAAAAGAAACTAATTGCCAGGTCTGAGTATATTTGATTAATTAAGCTACATGCACATCAAAGTCAGAAACCTTGATCAAGCCAGGCCAAATGGCCAATTGCCTTTAGCTTGATAAGCTTCCCTTTTAACAGTACATCATAACAAGAGACTAGTCAAAACTATGTGGAAAAGAGGTCATAAGGTATCCTCGCTCAGCTAACATGCCCAATATCATTGTCCTACAAAATGGCTTTTTTCTTTTGACATCATCTTAGATTCCCAAAATGCAAATTAAATTCATAACACGCCCAGATCTCAAGCTCCAAGGAACAACACGCAAGCATTCAATCCATGAGAAGCAAGTGTACACTCAAATCAGACCACAGAGTTAATCTTTCCGCCAGCTTCCGTCCCGTCTCTCCCTCTCTCTCTGTGTCCCTTGAATCCTTCAGTCAGTGAATGTAATTTACTGAAGAGTGTTTTCTCTCACTCACTCAGTCTCTCTCTCACACACACATACACATACACACACACCCAAACGAATATCTTCCAACTTTCTTACTATGTCAGTTTCAGCCTTTGTGTTTTTCTAGCTTGTAAGGGTAATGAGACATTCACATTCCAGAACACTCAGAATGTAATTTACTGAAGAGTGTTTTCTCTCACTCACTTAGTCTCTCTCTCACACACACACATACACATACACACACACCCAAATGAATATCTTCCAACTTTCTTACTATGTCAGTTTCAGCCTTTGTGTTTTTCTAGCTTGTAAGGGTAATGAGACATTCACATTCCAGAACACTCAAGATTAGGAAACTGAGCTCCATAAGTTCAAATCTGCTCAGTGTGGTATACATGAAAATGTATCAGGATTGTTCTATTACATGCATATTCCACTCAGCTTATTAAATTACAAATTCTTTTCCTATTGAGTATTTGTTTTAAGAGTCTTCAATATAAAGCAGAAGTTCAGTTATCCAACATCCAACTGTGAAATATGCGAAGCTTCCAGCCCCTCGTGGTAAAAAGGAAATACTGCCACCCATTCCACAAGTGAACGAATGATATAGAACATAGAAAAGTACAGCATAGAACAGGCCATTCAGCCCACGATCTTGTGCCGAGGATTAAACTTAAAGTAAAATAAAATAATATAAAATAACCTAACTGACGCACCCCTCAATTCACTGCTGTTCATGTGCATGTCCATCAGTCGCTTAAATGTCCCTAATGACTCTGCTTCCACCACCACTGCTGGCAACTCATTCCATGCATTCACAACTCTCTGCGTAAAGAGCCTACCCCTGACGTCTCCTCTATACCTTCCTCCTAATATCTTAAAACTATGAACCCTTGTGCTAGCCCTGGGGAAAGGTCTCTGGCTATTGACTCTATCCATGCCTCTCATTGCCTTGCATACCTCGATCAGGTCACCTCTCTTCCTCCTTCTCTCTGGAGAGAAAAGTCTGAGTTTAGTCAATGTCTCTTCATAAGACAAGCCATCCAGTCCAGGCAGCATCCTGGTACACCTTCTTTGCACCCTCTCCAAAGTCTCTGTTTCTTTCCTATAGTAGGGCGACCCGAACTGGACACAAAATTCCAAGTGTGGTCTCACCAGGGACTTGTAGAACTGTAACAAAACCTTGCAGCTCGATCCCCCTGTTAATGAAAGCCAAACAACCATATGCTTTCTGAACAACCTTTCCACTCGGGTTGCAACTTTGAGGGATCTATGTACTTGAACACTAAAATCCCTCTGCTCCTGCACATTGCCAACAATCCTGTCTTTAATCCTATATTCAGCATTCAAGTTTGCCCTTCCAAAAGGCATCACTTCACATTTATCCAGGTTGAACTCCATCTGCCATTTCTCAGCCCAGCTCTGCATCCTGTCTATGTCGTGCTGCAGCCTGCAATAGCCCTCGATACTATCAACGGCCCCTCCAACCTTTGTGTCGTATGTAAATTTACTAATCTGCCCCTCAACCTCCTCATCCAAGTCATTTATAAAAACTACAAAGAGCAGAGGCCCAAGAACAGACCTGCGGGACACTACTCAACACTAACCTGCAGGCAGAATACCTCCCATCTACAACCGCTCTCTGTCTTCTGTCAGCCTACCAATTCTGAACCCAGACAACCACATCTCCCTGTATCCCATACCTTCTGACTTTATGAATGAGCCTGCCATGGGGAACCTTATCAAATGCCTTGCTGAAGTCCATATACACCACATCCATTGCTCAACCTTCGTCGACCTGTCTTGTCACCTCAAAGAACTCAATAAGATTTGAGAGACATGACCTGCCTCTTACAAAGCCATGCTGACTGCCTTTAATCATGCTATGTTTTTCCAAATAGTCATAAATCCTGTCTCTCAGAATTCTTTCCAAAACCTTGCTGACCACAGATGTAAGACTGATTGGTCTGTAATTGCCCAGGATTTTCCTATTACCTCGCTTGAAAAGAGAAACAACATCCGCCTCCTTCTAATCCTCCGGTACGACTCCCGTGGAGAGTGAGGAAGCAAAGATCTTCGTCAGCGGCTTAGCAACCTCCTTTCTCGCTTCCTGGAGCAGCCTGGGATAAATCTGGTCTGGCCCTGGGGACTTATCAACCTTAATGTTTGCCAACAATTCCAGCACATCAACTTCATTAATCTTGATCTGTTCAAGCCTGTATCCCAGCTCCTCAAAGTTCTCATTCACAACAAGGTCTCTTTCCTTAATGAAAACCGAAGCAAAAAACTCATTTAGGGCTTCTGCTATCTGCTCAGACTCCACACACAAGTTCCCTACGCTATCCCTGATCAGTTCTACCTTCTCCCTGGTCATTCCCTTATTCCTCACATATGAATAAAATACCTTTGGGTTCTCCCTAATCCTTCCTGACAAGCCTTTCTCATGCCCCCTCCTGGCTCTCCTCAGTCCATTTCTGAACTCCTTTCTAGCAAACCTATAATCGTCTAAAGCTGTGATAGACCCTTGTTTCCTCCACCTTACATGAGCTGCCTTCTTCCTTTCGATGAGAAACTCCTCTGTTCTTGTCATCCAAGGCTCCTTTATCTTACCCCTTCTTACCTGTCACAGAGGGACAAATTCATGCATCACTCGCAACAATTGCTTCATAAGCAGTCTCCACATGTCTGCTGTTTCCTTCCTGTGGAACAATTGCTCCCAAACTGTACTTCCCAACTCCTGTCTGATAGCATCATATTTTCCTTTTCCCCAATTAAATATCTTCCCTTGGTAACTGCTTCTTTTCCCCTCCAAGGCTATGGTAAATGTGAGGCATTTTGGTCACTGTCACCAAAGTGTTTTCCCACTGCAAGATCTGACACCTGTCCTGGCTCATTGCCGAGCACCAAATCCAAAATGACCTCTCCCCTCATTGGCCTATCTATGTACTAAATAAGGTAACCCTCCTGAGCACACCTGACAAAAACTGCTCCATTCAAACCATCTGCGCTAAGGAGGTTCCAGTCAATATTGGGAAAGTTGAAGTCACCCATAATAACAACCCTACTACATCTACATTTTTCCAAAATCTGCCGGCCTATCAGTTCTTCAATCTCTCAACTGCTATTAGTGGGTCTGTAGAAAACCCCCATTGAGGTGGCTGTTCCTAATTTCCACCCATACTGACTCAGTAGACAAACCTTCCTCAACAACCTTCGTTTCTGTAGCTGTGATGCACTCTCTGATTAGCAATGCTATACCCCCCCTCCTCTTTTTCTACCACGCTGTTCTTTTTAAATGTTTTAAACCCTGAAACATCTAGAACCATTCCTGCCCGTGTGAAACCCATGTCTCTATTATGGCCACAACATCATAGCCCCAAGTACTGATCCATGCTCTAAATTCATCACTCTTATTTCTGACACTCCTTGCGTTAAAAACAGGCACACTTTAACCGATCCCTTTGTTTCATGACGTGAGAAACTTTCCCAATAGATTCACTACATCCTGTCACTGCCCCATCTACAAATACCCTCCCTCTCAGATGTGTAGCTCTGATTCCCGCCCCCTTGCCAAACTAATTTAAATCCTCCCGAACCACATGAGCAAATCCCCCACCCAGGACATTTGTGGCCCTCCAGTTCAGGTGCAACCCGTCCTTCATGTATAGGTCTCACCTTCCTCAGAAGGCATCCCAATGGTCTAGGTATTTGAAGCCCTCCCTCTACACCAGCCTCACAGCCACGTGTTAAGCTGCACTCGTTGAATGTTCCTCTCCTCACTATCCCGTGGCATCGGTAGCAAACCTGAGATCACTCCTCTACCCATCTTGTTCTTCAGCTTCCAACTTAGCTCTCTGTAGTCACTTTTCAGGTCCTCAGTCCCTTTTCTGGTTATATCGTTGGTGCCAATATGTACCACAATTTTTGTCTGCTCACCCTCCCTCTTCAGAATCCTGTAAACCCGATCGGCGACATCCGGATCCTGGCACTGGGGAGGCAACATAGCTTCTGGGAGCCCCGTTCCTGACTACAAAATCTCCCTGTCAATCCATCTTACTATTGAGTCCCCTACCACTAGCGCTTTATTGACACCGATCCATTGACACTAAGAACAGATGTCCTTAATTCTCCTGAACAAATGCCAAACTGGAAGTATTTACTGCGACCTGTTCACTTTGTATTTTCTACAGCAGCTAACTCCTGGAATTTTCAGCTTGTAATAATATCACACATACTCTGCCTAGTGATGGTTATGAATTATTTAATTAAGTGATGGAAGTCTGGAGAAATAGTTTTTTATTCTGAGGTCTCTTGCTTTCATGGAAGAAAATGATAAACATTCATTAAATTCACATAACATTGTTCTTGAAAATATAATTTCTTGCTTTGTACAGTATAGGATTGGGTGGCTGTCCAGTGACTTTTAGATTGTAATGGAATTGTTCCAGCACACACCATGGACCTGACATGATCTTAGTCTTATGTCTTCTGGTGTAAATTGGTCTAATAGGAAATGGGATCTTGTGTGTCGATCTTGTCAGCCTCAGCATATAAAATTGGAGCCACTTGCTATCCCTGTGCATTGAATTGGATTTATACTTTTCTTTGAACCGTGTCTTTCAGAAATGTATAGCAATGTGTATGGATCGATACATGGATGCCTGGAACACAGTATCACGGACGTATAACTCCAGACTACAACGGGAACGAGCACAAATGTAGCTGCACAGCAAAAGAGAAAAGGGCAGCTTGGACTGTATTCATATGGGGAGAGAAGACCTCAAGTAAAGGAGGGATGTATAATGCAAAGTACTGTGTATGTCTGAGAAAAAGTGGCTAAACTGCCTAGGTTATAACACGATTGTGTCAGCCTGTATTCTGTGGACTTGATTATAATAAAAGTACATGATTGTGAACGTTAATTTTCTTTATGCTTCTACCATACCTGAGTAATGAGTTCATACTTAGACCGTGTTTCATCTCTTTGTGACAGCGTTCACTTATGCAGCATCATGGTGTTGGAGAATATTCTCAGGATGATTTGCAACTATGTTCTTTCAGGATAAGTACTTAAGTAAAACACCCTGATGGTTCATTGGGTTGTTACAATGCAAAGTGTTTCTATAAGGGATGCAGTATGAAAGATTCTATCAGTACTCTCTACATCATTAAGGAGTTGTTATAATTGGCCTTAGCCCATCTGCAGAAGGAAAAGGCAAAAGCAGCCAAGTGTACACTTTATATTCTCTACTCAGTAACTTTTGTGGCTACTTTTTAGGGACATGATGGGCTAAGTTGTCATTTCCCTGCATTCAGTTACTTTGCCACATAGTAAGTGAGTTATTGGGTGTATGCTGGGAACCTGTAATTAGTAAGTCAGCATTTTAAAAAAATTATATGTTTACAAGAATGACTGAATTGCTTACTGTTGTCTGTGTTATAACTACATTATTATACTTGTAAAGATGATCAGGTTCTACCTCTTAAATACTAGTTGTGAAGCGAAATCTTGAACTAGATTTTAGGATGTGAATATTGCTAGCTAGGCCAGAATGTATTATCCATCCCTAATTGCTCTTGAGTAGGTGGTGGTGAGCTGTCTTCTTTAACTGCTGCATTGCAGTACACCTACAATGCTACTTGGAAAAGAGTTCCAGAATTTTGATGCAGTGACTGAAGGAGTAACAAAAGCCATTCCAACTGAGAATGGTGTGTGACTTGCACGGGAACTTGATAATGCGCAGTGTTCCCAAGGATCTGCTGTCCTCCTTCTGGGTGATCGAAGCCATGGGTTTGGAAGGTGCTGTCAGGGGACCCTTAATGAGCAGTGTGCCTTGTAGATGGTGCTCAGTGGACCACTTTGCAGAGCAGGGAATGAATGCTGTAGGTGTTGGATGGTGTGCTGATCAGTGGGCTTCTTTGTCTAGGATATTATAGCACATCCAGGCAAGTGGAGAATATTCCATCACATTTCTTTTTGTGCAGTAACATCAAGAGTCTTATAAAACTGTACCCTATACCCTAAAAGTTTCTCCTCGAAGCACTTGTAACTACTGAAGGATGACTGGACGTAGATCTTATTGATTTCAATGGCTTTCTCATAGGTGGTGGTGTGGATTCTGGTGCTGTGCCCATTCTACTGAGAATGTGCAGTTTCTGTGATGTGACTGCTAAATTGTACATGTAATTTTACAAGTTCCTTGTGACAATTTGTTTTAAGAAAGCGTATTATATTCTACCCGTGAGAAAGCTTTGCATTATGGTGTATAACCTGAGCAACGTTTATGCAGCAGGATTCTGTTAACTCTCACTTGACAGTGGAGCCCAAGCATCTAAGGTGTGTATTAATTACTTAGGTTTTACATCGATTCATGAAGAAACATTGCAGTCATGGAGTAATATTGTAGGAATGATGGAGCTGTGAAAATTGAAGAACTTTATTTTCTAGAATGCTTTTTTTAAAAATCTGATCAGCATGCACTTGTGATAACATAGTGTGCCTGACGTAAAAATCTGGCTAAACCTGTACTGAGAGCAGTGAAACTCAAAACAGAAAACAATGGATAATACAGTACAATGAATCACTATTTCAAATATGGGACCCAAAATTTGCATAGAACTAAAAAGTTCCAAGTGTACGGCTAAAATGGGCAATATCAGGCTAAATGATGCCTGTTGTGGAAAATGGAACAATATCACATACCTGCAACGTACAAGTGCTGGAACCGACGTTACTGGGGAAGAAAATTGACTTTTGTAACCCATGCTGTGCCAGACCTGGGAGGGTTGGAAGCTTTATTCTACATCGTGCTTTAACTGATTGGGTATCAAGTTACAGCACTCTCCTATGTCTGAAAAAGAAAGTGCCCTTCCACCCCCCACCCCCCTCCCCCTTCAGGATATTGTATGCAATGCAAATCATTTTAATAATTATTGCGGCTGAGTGGAAGGAAATTCCATTCACGTTTTAAGGCGCACGATTTTGTCAGTTCAATTCACAGTGATGAGAGTTGGTTAATACAGTATCATAGAATCCCTACAATGCGGGAAAGTTCTGAAAGCATCCCACCCGGACCCAGACCCCCCCACCCTATCCCTGTCACCCACCTAGCGTGCACATCTCTGGATACTGTGGACAATTTAGCATAGCCAATCCACCTAACGTGCACATGTTTGTGGGAGGAAACCAGAGCGCCCCGAGGAAACCCAGGCAGACATGGAGAGAATGTTCAAACTCCTCACAGACAGTCATCCAAAAATGGAATCGAACCCGAGGCCCCTGGTTCTGTGAGGCAGCAGTGCTAACCACTGATTCAATTAATCTTCATTTTCAATTAAAGTTCACGCATCCAAAAATATTCACTGTTCCGTCGTTTGTATCTTTCTCACCTTGGAGCAGCTGCTAATTTATCATTGGGTTAGTAAGGAATGTGGCAAGACATAATTGACCACTCTTTCCCAGGTATGCTCACCAAGTGGTGGGAGGGAGGTGTGTTCTTAAAATACTTGCTGCAGCCTTTCTGGTTGGATTGGAACAGAGAGTTGCATCCTGGAATGTTCTGGATGAGAAAGGTAAGCGCTTGTTTAGGTGACCGGCGTGCTTAGATTGGAATAACAAAAAACAAGCTGGAGAAACTCAACGGGTCTGGCAGCATCTGTGGACGGAGAAATTCAGTGAAGAGCCAGAGGGGACTGGGCACATTAATCTGTTCCTCTCGTCACAAATGTTGCCGAGTTTCTCCAGCATTCCCTGTTCCAGAATGACTTCTTGGGAAGACCTGCTGAGTTTCGCCTGCACTTTGTTTTTAGTTCAGAGTTCCACCATCCTCAGCATGTTGCTTTTGTTTAGTTAGATCTGAGTTCATTTTGGTTAGGATTAGACTGGCTTTCAACTAAATTAAGGTTCTATTAGGCTGGTCTAGGACTTATGCCCTAAAAGTCGGATTTCCCCTGCTCTTCGGATGCTCCCTGACCTGCTGTGCTTTTCCAGCGCCACACTCTCGATTCTGATCTCCAGCATCTGCAGTTCCCCTAGTCTAAACTTATGGCAAGATTAGAGCAAAGTAAGGTGTACAAACTTTTTTTTTGTCGAATGTTTCGCTGATGGGATTGGGAGTTGCTAGTGCTAGTGTTGACCGTGTTGCAGATTGTGAGCAAGGTATGTGTGGTATATCAGCAATGGGAAATGAACTGTTAAAAGTCACACAACACCAGGTTATAGTCCAACAGGTTTAATTGGAAGCACTAACTTTCGGAGCGCTGGTCCTTGAGGTGTATTTGGAGTATGGAGTACAGTCCCCAACCACCTGATCAAGGAGTAGTGCTTCCAAATAAACCCGTTGAACTGTTACCTGGTGTTGTGTGATTTTTTTTTTGTCCACCCCAGTCCAACACCGGCATCTCCAAATCAGGAAATGAAAGGAATCTGGTTGTGCGTGTTTCCAAGTGGTTGTTCTTGTTTCGGTGACAGCTCTAGGTCTCCGCAGAGTCTTTCTAGCCAATTCTGTCAATCTGCTCCCAAAACAGCCAAGAAATGAGGGGCTTGACTCTGTCCCATTGGTGTCCGTTGCCCTCTCTTGGCTAGTTGAATGCGCCTGTCCCTGCAGTGGCTCCTCCTACCCGGCACTTCTGAGCAGGTTGCTGTGTCAGACCGGTGGAGCAGAGGAGCTTGGTTCCGGACAACCTGCGAAGGATTGGGTATACCCTGAGGATTATGGCTTCCTTCACCTTCGGGGAAAGGCAACAGTATCTGCAGCTGGTGAGCAGGTGAGAGGGCAGTGCCCGTGAGCTGGGATTGGAGACTGGTGATGGGTAATGCCCCTAGAGTGCAGTGGAGTAGTGGTATTGAGCGCCGACAGTACAACGCCCCGAGTTCCAGCCAGGATTTGATTTTCATCCACCGCTCGCTGAGCTCAAAGCGGTCATCCTTTCTGATCCACGATTTTATTCGGTAGAGATCCCCTTTCACCGTTTTCAGTTGCGTTTGAAGAGAAAAAAAGTCTCTAGTTGGGCGACTAGGCTCCTTACACAAACCCAGCAGGTGTCATTGGAACAGTTACAAACTTCCACAATTGGAGTTCCGCTTTAACCTGCCGTCTCCATATTTTAAAGCATGAAGCAATACTGGAAATTATCTTGGGAGACATGATGCCTAAACCAGATAGCATTGAACATAGTTTAGTCAAGATGTGAAAGGAAAACAATATTTTAGGGTAAAACCTATGCAATTTAAATATGCACCCGAAATAACCCTGTACAATGTGTGTAAGTACTGTGGATTGACTAAAGGAACACGCTGCCACATCGTTTCTAGGTACGAGCCAGTCGCAGACCAATGACAATGCAATCATGTCCCAAATTTGGGACGAAATAGTCAACATGATGCAGGAATCTAGCAGTGCATTTGGATAGGGAAATGACTGGTGGTCTGATGTTGGGGCTGAGGTACATTATTGGAGCTCATTTACAAATAACTTTACTGTACAACTTGCATGAGAATGTGATTATACACTGTAGTGAGAGGTTTACTCAGTATACAACTAATACTGTACCACACCTTTAACGTATGGTGCAATGTGGACAGAGCTTTATTTTTGATTTGTAGTTAACCTAATTTGAGAAAATAGAATCCTTTAACCAGATCTAACTTATGCAGTGCCTAATCAGTAAGTACAATATGCAGACATTTAATTGTCTTCCAATTTGGCCTCATACATATTTCTGTTCCCTTTACTCCAACATTGGTTGCTGTGCCTTCAGTTTTTAGGGAATTATTACAGTGTAGAAGGAGGCTATTCAACCCATCATGTTTGTGCATGCTCTTGGAATTAGAATTTCACTGTCATTCTTCTGTCGTCTCCCGAACCCTGTCCATTGTTTCCTTCAAACAATTATCTTATTCGCTTTTGAATGCCTTAATTGAATCCACCTCCTCCACACTTTCAGACAAAGTATTCCATACCCTAAGCATTTGTGTATAAAAGCTTTTCCTCCTATCATTTTTGCTGCATTTACTAATTACTTTTGTTTTAGATTGTTGCATGAATGGGAGCACTTTCTTCCAATTTACTTTGTCCAGACCTATTATGATTTTGAGAATTTTGATTTATCTCTCATCTGAGCTTTCTCTTCATTCCTGATGAAGGGCTTTTGCCCGAAACGTTGATTTTCCTGCTCCTCTGATGCTACCTGACCCGCTGTGCTTTTCCAGCACCACTCTAATCTAGACTCTAATCTCCAGCATCTGCAGTACCCACTTTCACCTGAGCTTTCCCTTCACCAAGGGGAACAGTCCCAACTTCATTACTGAAATTCTTCAACACTGATTCTTCCGTTGTCTTTCCCTTAGGCATCTGTTGATGAAATTGCACGGGTATTCGTTTTTGGCGAATACATTGTAGAGGTGTTCTTCCTCTTTTTGCAGTTCTGGTGTACTGCAGTGTGTTGTGGCCCTTTTGAACAGTGCCTTGATGCAAACTTCTTTTGTGTGTGTTGGGGTGGTTGCTTTCGTAGTTCACACGCAACAACACACACAAAAGAAGTTGCATCAAGACACTGTTCAAAAGGGCCACAACACACTGCAGTACACCAGAACTGCAAAAAGAGGAAGAAGAACACCTATATAATGTATTCGCCAAAAACGGATACCCTCGCAGTTTCATCAACAGATGCCTAAGGGAAAGACAATGGAACGAGGACATGCCACAACCCAAAGGACTAGCCACACTACCATACATCAAGAGCATTTCCGAACTGACAGCCAGACTACTGCGACCACTAGGACCCATAACAGCACACAAACCAACAGCCACACTCAGACAACAACTCACCAGGACAAAGGACCCGATACCCAGCATGAGCAAAACCAATGTAGTGTACAAAATCCATGCAAGGACTGCACAAAACACTACATAGGACAAACAGGAAGACGGCTAACGATCCGCATCCATGAACACCAATTAGCCACGAAACGACACAATCAGCTATCCTTAGTATCCACACACGCAGAGGACAAGCAACATGAGTTTGACTAGGACAACACTACTATTATAGGACATAGCATTCATCCACAGATTCAATCAATAAGCACATCGACCTGAACTCAATATATCGACCACTGCAACGGACAGCTGGAACTGACAATCGGAAGCGGCAGATACAAACCACTATAAATGCCGGAGGAAAGATCACAGAAGCACTTCACAGGAGGCTCCCACGCACTGAGGATGTCACCTAGACAGGGGACGAAACGTCTGCACCAGAAATTCCCAGCTCAGCAAACAGAACCACAACAACGAGCACCCGAGCTACAAATCTTCGCACAAACTTTGACCATGTTGTTACTGTCCCTTTTGTTCTATGAACTCTAACTTTGTTCAAAAATCTTTCATGCAGCACTGTATCAAGTGCCTTCTAGAAGACTGTGTGCACACCACATCCACAGCACAGCTCCATATTACCTCATTAAAACATTCCAACAAAATGAATTCATTTTGTCTTAAGAATTTCATACTGGCTTTCCTTTAAATGAAACTCTATTTGACAATGATTCATTTAGTCTAGAAGTATTGTCCATGTCCTCAACTTTGAGATTTCTTCCATAAAACTCCATCTCCTCCTCCCTCTGATATGAACCACGTTACAAGCTTCTCCCTGACTGGATCCTAGCTTAAATTGTCCTCTTACCAGCTCTGGGTCCTACTCTGGCAGTTGAATCTGGATTTACCTTAACTGGAATCCTGGATTTAACTTTTGTATACTGTGTACCATCATACTTCTATATGATCTCCCTATTTAAGGAAGGCTGTAAATGCATTGGACACAGTTCAAAGTAAGTTTATTGGATCAATACTTGGAATGGATGGGAAGTTTGTTGAGAAAAGGCTGGACAGACTAGACCTGTATCTGCTGAAGTTTAAATGCATAAAGGGTGATTTGATTGATTGAAGTATGAAAGATCCAGAGGGAACTTCACGGGTTGCATCTAGAAAGGCTGGTTTCTTTGTGGGAGGACTAGTTGTGATTGCTTTTTAAAATCAAAACAGGTTAATCATTTAAACAGAGATAAGGAGAATTTATTTATGTCTGGGTGTTGTGTTTCTTTGAAACTTGCTTCCTCAAAAGATGGTGAAGGCAGAATCTTTGAAGGTTTTTAAGGCTAAGTGAGGTAGGTAGATTCTTCATAAGCAAAAGGTTGAGATGTCATCATCGGTCACAGAACTGTAGAGTTGATGTTAAAATCAAATGAGCCGAGGACTCGGCAAGATGGCGGCGATTCTGTAGGACTGCTGTGGACAAGCTCTGCCTAACAGCCAAGGCATACCGGTGTTCTTTTGCCATCCCTGGCCAACTTATGTGGTGGAAATATTAGTTTAAAACCTTACAGAACACACATTTGTTAATATTTGGGAGTGGGAAGGTTGCCAAAGGGAAAAGGAGCAAGCAAACAGCAGCAGGGAGGACATTCCCCTGCAGCACCAGGCATACCAGAGACTGCAGCAGCAGCAGCCTCTCCTGATCCCCCTGGGGACCTGACAGACTCACAGGAATTGGCTGCGGTGATGGAGAGACTTACCTTGAAAGTTGCGGCTGCTATTGAGGAGATCCGTGGGGAGATTCGTGCCCAGGTCTGACCTATCACATCCATGCTGCAGAAGCATGAGCAGGAGATCCAGGGCCTCGGAGAGAGGCTGGAGGAGGTGGAGGGTTGAACTAAGGCTTGGGAGCTGTGATGGAGTTCTCATCCAGTCGGATCCACGTGCTGGAGCGAGAGGCGCAGGCCTTGCGAAACCATATCTCCGAATTGTCGGGCTCCCTGAAGATGAGGAAGGTGAGAAGCCAGTCAGCTTCTTTGAAAACTGGCTGCCAAACGTTTTGGGCCTTCACATAGAGTCCAGCAGGCTGCAGATGGAAAGGGCGTATCGGGTTACAGTGCACAGGTCAGGGCCGGTGCAGCGTCCTCGCTTGGTCCTAGTGCACTTCCACTCATATAAGGACAAGCAAAAGTCATAGAAGCTTCCAGATCCCTGGGAAAAGATCCGCAGGTGCTGCTGTACAAGGGATCAAAAATCATGTTTTTCCAGGATTTTTCAGCAGCTGTAATCCGAAAGAGGAAGTCCTTCAATGAAGTTAAAAAAAGAGGTTGAGGAATCTGGGCATCCAGTACTCCATGAGATACCCCGCAGTACTTTGTTTCAGCCACAAGGACTCAGGTTATACATTTCACTCAGCGGATAAAGCTAAAAACTTTGTGGGCACTTTAAAATAGATGGATTGGCCTGAAGAATATGGTTAATGTTTGTTCTCTTTTCTATTTTTCCCCATGTTTTCCCTTCCTTTTTTTTATTCCTTTCTTTCTCCCTAATAATTTCCTTTTTGGAAAGGGGGGAAAAGACTTTGGAATAAATTGTTCCTATTTTTTTAAATAACTGGATGTTCTGATGGGAAATGTTGTGGATGTTCTTTGTTGTCTCTCCCCTTTTTTGTTTGTTTGTTCTGCTTCTCTTTTAGTCACAAGTCGGGGTGTCATGAAGCCAGGGATGGGTGGAGTGCTCATCCTGACTTTGTCTTTTTTTCTGTTGATTTAAGGACCATCTCCTTGCTTTTTTCTGGCCTAAGGCTGGGGCACAGTCCAGGTTTGAAGGAGCTGTGAAGGAGGGGATGGGTAGGGTGAGTGCCCCCTATGGGCAGAGGGATGAGTCTTCCACTCAAGGTTCTATAGTTGGTTTTCTTTGTAGTTTTTTGATAGTAATAGTTGTTTATAGTTATGCTAGAGTAGTTTTTGTATATATAGTTTTTCGATTCTATGAGTCTTTATTTACTTATGCTCAGTGCTTTGTAAGCGGGGTTCTCCCTCTGAGGGGTTCAAGGGTGTCTGAAAGGGGATATGGCTAAATGTCTTATTAAATGGTGCACCTGGAACATTAAGGGAAGTCATTCACCTATTAAAAGGAAAAAAGTACTTTCTAGCCTTAAGAGTGAAAGGGTTGATATCGCTTTGTTGCAGGAAACCCATCTTGATGATGGGGAACACCTGAAATTACAATAGGGGGGTTATGACCGGGTATTCTTTTCATCCTTTACTACTAAAAGTAGGGGAGTAGCAGTACTTATCCAGAAAAATCTTCTGTTCACATTATTACAGCAGGTGAAAGATGAGCAGGGACGGTTTGTGATACTTAAAGCCCTGATACATGGGGAGGAATATGGCATTTTAAATGTCTACTGTCCTCCGGTACATTCCTTCAAATTTTTGATTAGTGCTTTCTCTAAGTTGAGTGCTTTTGGAACACGGCACATTATTATAGGGGGGATTTTAATTGTCTTTTGGATCCGACAGTGGACAGGATGCCTTGTGGGCCCCCAACTATTTCTTTGCAGGCCAAGCAGATGGCTGACTTATGCGAGGAGTTCGGGCTGGTGGATATTTGGAGATGTCTTCACCCTATCGGCAGGGACTTCACCTTTTTTTCAAACCCACCTAAATGTCACACGAGGATTGACCTCTTTCTGGCTCCCTCAGCCCTTCTGGATTCGATTATGGGTTGTAAAATTAGGAATATAGCTATCTCTGATCATGCAGCGGTATATTTGGAGGTTAAAGCCAAGCGTGAAAGGCTAGGTTTGCAGTACTGGCATTTGGACCCTTTTCTCTTTAAGGATTCCAAATACGTGGAATACTTTTTGAAGGAGATTCAGGAATTCTTGACTATCAACTCAGGCATAGCTAGTAGTTCGTCCATGCTGTGGGAGACTGCTAAGGCCTTGCGCTAGGGGATTAGCTATTTCCTATTTGGCTAGCTGGAAATGACAGAAGGAGGAAGAGCAGCGTCTACTTGAGACGCAGTTGAAAGCCGTGGAGGCAGCACATTTTGCGCGGCCTTCGGTGACTAAGCTACAACGGATCACGTCCCTTCGGGCTGCCTTGAATTCAATACTGACACAAAACGCAAAGAAAGAACTTGCTTTTGCTAGACAGAGGCTGTTCGAATATGGGGATAGGCCGGGGAATTATTTAGCATACCTGACTAGGAAAAATCGTGCTCCCCAATCCATTACTGCAATCAGAGACAGCGCCAGGGTCCTTACATACGATGCTAAAAAGATTAATGATGCTTTTCGGAGCTTTTACTCTGAATTGTATCAGTCTGAAGGTTGCAAAGACAGGAGTGCTAAAATGGAGACCTTTTTTAAGAACCTGGACCTCCCAGGAGTAACCTTGGAACAGGCCTCTTTCCTTAATGTCCCCTTGACAGTTCAGGAAATACAGGAGGCAGCTAGGCAACGTCAGAGTGGGAAAGCGCCTGGCCCTGATGCTCTCCTGGGTGAGTTTTATAAGGAGTTTATAGGGATTCTGTCAGGGCTGATGTTGGAGATGTATAATCACTTCTATATGCATGAACGCCTACCACCATCTTTGAGAGAAGCTAATATTTCCTTAATTCTTAAGAAGGGGAAGGTTCCTGAGGATTGTGCCTCATACAGGCCCATCTCTCTATTAAATTCAGATTTCAAGATTCTGTCCAAGATCCTGGTGCTGAGATTGGAAAGGGTGTTGCCCCATATTATTGAAGAGGACCAGATATGCTTTATAAGTGGCTGTAGGTCCTGTAATAATATTAGGAGATTGCTGAATGTGGTCCAAGTTTGTCAGCAACAATGAATTCAGGGGTTGGTAATTTCCTTAGATGCAGAGAAAGCATTTGACCGGGTGGAATGGCCGTATCTTTTTTATGTCTTAGAACAGTTTGGGTTGGGTGGAGTCTTTGCTCAGTGGGTGGAGGTTTTATATCGCCACCCTCTGGCCGCGGTCATCACCAACGGGGTGAAGTCTGGGAATTTTACGATTGGTAGGGGCAGTTGGCAAGGCTGCCCCCTCTCACCATTGTTGCAAATGTTGGTGATAGAGCCGCTGGCAGAGGCCATTCGTTAGAACATCCACATAACTGCTCCACAAGTAGGATCGAGGGCACACAAGATGACACTGTATGCGGATGATGTCCTTCTGTTTTTATCGAACCTGATGACCTCCGTACCCCATTTGATACAATGTATCAATTCATTTGGGGCTATTTCAGGATATAAGATTAACTTTGCAAAATCGGAGGCTAAGCCTTTGGGGAAACTTAAGGATGTGCCAGAAGTTGAAGCTGGCTCTAAGTTCCATTTTAAGTGGTCACAAGCAGGGTCCCAGTACCTAGGCATTTTTATTTCCCCCAAGTTTGATCTGTTATTTCAGACTAACTTTGCTCACTTGCTCGACAATATTAGGCGAGATCTCCAGAGATGGGAAGTTCTTCCAATTTCATGGCTGGGCCGAATATCTCTCATTAAGATGAATGTTCTTCCTCGTTTGCTTTATCCCATGCGTTTGCTCCCTATAACGTTTCCCAGGTCAACGCTGCAGAAACTTATGGGGTGGTTTGGTTCCTTTGTCTGGCATCGTGGGCGGCCCCTCATCAAACTTACTAAATTGCAGTTGCCTCAAGGAGGGGGAGGAGTTGATTTCCCAGACATCAGGAGGTACCATTTGGGTTCCCTGCTGTCCTTTGCGATTGGACAGGTAACAATCCAAACTCAATAATGCTGGATATTGAGACTTCCCAAGCAAAGTGCCCTCTTATTAACCTGTTGTTCATGGATAAGATGAGGACAGTTATGGACCACTGCCAGAACCCCATTGACATTAGTACAGTCAAGGTATGAAGGGCAATGCGTCAGAGTGAGGGTTGTTTATCCAAGACTTCGCCACTTACACCTACAGTTGCAGGATATTAACCGGTTATGTGAGGTCTGGGAGCAAGAGCTGGGAGTGGAGATCTCTTCTGAAACCTGGGAGAATACTCGAAAGATCTCAATCTGTAACAGGACATGCGCTATGCAGTTAAAAGTTCTGCACAGGGCTCATCTGGCACCAGACCGTCTGGCAAAGTTTAAAAAAGGGGCATCTTCAGTGCGCCCCAAATGTATAATAAGTGTAGGTACTCTTACCCATTGCTTCTGTACATGCCACAGGCTCCGTGTTTATTGGAGCGCTGTGGCAGGAGAGGTAGGGAGCATATTGAGGACTGAAGTCAAAGTAGACCCGATATCTCTCCTCTTAGGTCTACCGAATTTACCATCTTTAGATGGGCATGTGAAGAAACTATTTAATATTTTTGCATATTGTGCACGGAAGAATATTTTGATGAATTGGGTGTCTGAGAACCTGCCGAGTTTGCGGGGAAGGCAGAAATTAATTATGGAGCACATTCCCTTGGACTTTTTCACAAACGTGGTGCACCACACAACAGACAATTTTTATAAGACATGACAGCCCTACTTGAGTTATTTGGATATAGATTTATCAGTTATCTTAACTAGGGCATTTGTTTAACCAGGATGGTTAGATTTGTCAAGCCCTGGGCCCTGGAAGGGGTCTCCCAAGTTAATACGGGTATGTGTACAATGCCCCCATTCCTTTGTTTGGGAGCCTTGCGCCGAGCATAGCTGTTCTGTATTTTGTGTTTTTTTTTGTTTTTCTTTGTTTTGGTGTTGCTTTGCACAGTGTTAGGGTTTGCTTTGTATTATAGAGTAGGTTAATAGTTAGTAGATAGTAGTTGTATTGTAATTTGTGGGGTTTTTTTCTTTTTATTATACTGATATTTGTGATTGATTTTTTTCAATAATTTTATATGTTTGTAAAGTTAAAAAAAATTGCTAATAAATATATTTACAAAAAAAAAATCAAATGAGCCATGATCTAATTGAATGGAAGAGAGCGCTTTAGGTCCAATGGCCTACTCCCACTTCTAAATTGTAGGTATGTACATTCATATATTGCTTCTCTTGCACTTTGTTTAGAGGCATAAAGCCCTTTTTTGTTGCTGAAACCTGTGAGATGAAGTCTCATCTCATAGCTCCTCTATATCGTCTCAATACTGGAATGTCTCCCTTACGTCTCAGTGACTGGAACTGGCCAGAGCTTTCAAGCAGTAACTTGTTTTATGAATTGTGCATTCCATTGGCTTCGTTAATTGCTGCTCTACCATTAGCTGAAGAATTTGGCTGAGGAATGTGGAGACTATATCATTAGATATTGCAACACTATTTGTGGAGATGTCTATTGTGCAGTATTCGTATTGCATTTCATTTGCTATTGTAATACTCATGTAAATAGCAAACATTTATACAGTGCCTTTTAGTTCAGATAAATGTCTCAATATGCTTTTCAGAAGGGTAGTCTTTTGCCCAGTTCATTTCTGAGTTTCCTCCCTTGGTGCTGCTTCAGTATCTTCTGAAAAGATAACTAGTTTACTTTCCATTTTTCTGTTGTGAGTATCTAGTTCCATAGTTCATATGTTTTAATATATATTTTTAGTTTTGGGAATTCAATTTCAATAGTATCATACTTAACACAGTGGGGGTCTGTTGCTTTAACAGTTTACAAGATAGATTCAAAGAGATTACTGGTTACAGACAGGTAAGATTGTGAAACAGCAGGTGGATTTGCTGAGGTGAAAAGCTGGTGTCTTGTTGTCTACAACATTTACAAAGGAGTAAGAGAGATGTTTGATTGTTAGAGCTAAAACATATTAAAAACATTCAGTAAATGCTGAAAGACTGTAAACCCATTTATCAGGAATCATGCCGCTGCTAAATCCAAGTCATTGATATAAATGGGCTCCCCAACTACTCGCCTTACCCACCCTGACATAATTCCTCTAACAACCTCTCTTTATGTTTTACATCACCACCAATTTCTTATCCAGGCTCTCAATTTAACTTCAATTTTCACAGCTTTGAGAGTAAGAATCATTTTTCATATGGAACTTGAACTGTGTTTTAGGAGTCTAGGCACAACATGCTATTGGGCTTCGTACAGATCCTATGGGATGTCATTTCCTAGTGAAGTCAAGAAGATGGTTCAGGCAGGATCTTCCTCTTCTGAATTTCTCCCAGTTTACCTGATTATTATTAGGCACATACTTAAATTTACACCTGCTAATTTCACAGTGGTGAACAAAATTGTCATTGCCACTGGTGGGCCATGGGAGATGCGTTGTTTGTTTCCCCTCCACTTTTGAATGTGGACATATGTGCCTTTTTCCTATCCATGCCCATGTTATTCTCTCCCTCATAACAACAACTGTTAATCACTTGCAAATCTCCGCCATTAGTCTTTCTCAGCTTCTGGAATAAATACCATTTTACCCACCAAGGGTTTGTTTGTTTTGAACCCCTTTAGTCTGTCTAGTATTTAAATTGGTGCCTTTGTTGTTTGACTTGCTTCTTCTTTGTGGAGATGATGACTGTCCTACGCATGCTTTGGATGAAGTAATCATTGAGAATTGTTCAGCTAATTTGTACTCCTCCTCAGTTTAAAGCCTCTTTAAGCTTTCTTTTGACTGCCCTCTTAGGATTAAAACAGGAAGCAGCTTCTTACTGTTATATTTTGTGGAATTGCTTTTATACAGATCCCCTGTGCTATCATTACACTCATTTAACTCACCTTTGCATCTTTTGGTATTTATTCTCATTAACGTTTCTCTCATCCTATTATTCCTTTCCACTTGCAGGATTTTTGGTGGTCATTTTTCCCTCTTCACTTTGGAGTTAAGGTCAAATTGGTTTGGCATGATTTTGCTGGTTTCTGTTTTGTATTTATCCTGCTGTTTCAATATTATTTCTACATGTCCTTTTAAATGTTATTGAACGGCTATCTATAATCAGTAAGTTGTTTGCAGGCTGGTTTGAGCTGAGAATGTTTTAAAGTTAGATACATGAAGCTCAATATCTCTCCCTTCACACCGTCCTACCACCTCACCTCACGGTACTGCAAAAAAATAAGCTCCCTCATGCAGGGACATGTTTGAAGTGAAACTCTTTTAATAGGTAGGAAAGCGTTGAGTATCACTGTGTGCAGCATGGTATTTTATTCAAAATAATGCAAATTCTGAGTCAATTTGAATGAGTTTGGCTGGTACTGTCGTGCTGGAGAAAATGAGGACTGCAGATGCTGGAGATCAGAGCTGAAAATGTGTTGCTGGAAAAGGAACAGGCAGCATCCAGGCAGCATCCACACCCCCCACCAACCCAACCTCCACTCCCGGCACCTTCCCCTGCAACCGCTAGAAATGCAAAACTTGCGCCCACACCTCCCCCCT
>NC_057740.1:17322728-17340987 GCF_004010195.1 Chiloscyllium plagiosum
CTCCGGCCTATCACCCTCACCTTGACCTCCCTCCACCTATTGCAATTCCAACGCCCCTCCCCCAAGTCCCTCCTCCCTACCTTTTATCTTAGTCTGCTGGACACACTTTCCTCATTCCTGAAGAAGGGCTTATGCCCGAAACGTCGATTCGCCTGTTCCTTGGATGCTGCCTGACCTGCTGCGCTTTTCCAGCAACACATTTTCAGCTCTGATGCTGTCGTGCTATTTGCTTGCCTCTCTACTTGCCTGTTACTGCTGATGCTTTCAGAATTCCCAGGGCAGGTATGCAGAGGTGGGAAAAAATCCAGACCTGTAAAAGTGGCTGTCAAGCTTCCTTTCAGCCTGTGGGTGAATGGGGAAGGTGGTGATGAGACAGGTAACCCTGGAAGGAGCACCAGGAATAAAGAGTTCCAGGCTAATGGTAAGATGTTTGGCAGTGCAGATGAACAGTGAGATCTCTGTGTCCATGTATGTAGATCCCTGAAAGTTGCCAGCCAGGTTGATAGGGTTGTTAAGAAGGCATTCGGTGTGTTAGCTTTTAGAAGGTAGAGGGATTGAGTTTGGAACCAAGAGGTCATGTTGCAGCTGTACAAAACTCTGGTGCGGCTGCACTTGAAGTATTGCATACAGTTCAGGTCACTGCATTATAGGAAGAATGTGGAAGCTTTGGAAAGGGTTCAGAAGCAATTTACTAGGATGTTGCCTGGTATGGAGGGAAGGTCTTATGAGTAAAGGTTGAGGAAATTGAGGCTGTTTTCGTTAGAGAGAAGAAGGTTGAGAGGTGACTTAATTGAGACATATAAGATAATCAGAGGGTTAGATAGAGTGGACAGTGAGAGCCTTTTTCCTCAGATGGTGATGGCTAGCATGAGGGGTCATAGCTTTAAACTGAGGGGTGATAGATATAGGACAGATGTCAGAAGTAGCTTCTTTACTCAGAGAGTAGTAGGGGCATGGAATGCCCTGCCAACAACAGTAGTAGACTCGTCAATTTAAGGGCATTTAAATGGTCATTGGATAAACATATGAATGAAAATGGAATAATGTAGGATAGATAGGCTTCAGATTGGTTCCACAGGTCTGCGCAATATCGAGGGCCAAAGGACCTGTACAATGATGTAATATTCTATGTTCTGTTTGTTGAAAGCTTTCCTGGGGGCTCTGGCATTGTGTTCAACATTCAAAGCTAAATTTTAGAAATAATGCTTCTGTTCTCTTCCTCTCACTCCTCTCATTCTCCATTCCCATGCATGCCTATCAATGCTCCTGTCTCCACCTCATGATCCATCATGACTCCTGTGCCAACCTATGTCCTTTATCACAATCCTTATGAACCGCCACACTCCGATATCACCCTATGTCTATCTATCCATTCCATGACCCCCTGATACTTCTGCATCAAACTACACATCTCTCATGATCCAACATACACCATATGCACCCAACCATGGCCCTTTATAATTCCTATACCACTTCAGTGCCAATTCGTACCTTCCATGACACTTTGCCCTTCCTCTCCTTGCCAATGTGCCCGTTAATCAGCGTGGAGCAGACTTGTGGACACAGTTATCAGTCTACTGATGATGTCACTTTTGAAAAAGCTTCTAATTGATGCAAAAATGATTCACTACATTGGTCCTTTGTCTAACCCATCTGTAAACAGGAATTTCATTTAAGTGCTCAATGATTCAGGTAAACAAACATTTACATTCAAATATTAGTTAAAACTATCTAGCAAAATGTACACTTGATAAGACACTCCCATTATAAAAATTATAGCTTGGGCAATTGGCCTTATTTCACAAACCCAATAATAAACAGGTACATTGAAATATATAGTACTATTTTTTAAACTCAACTTTTTCTTATAAGCTTCCTTGACAACCCAGCTGATTCAATGAGTTTATGCACTTTTTATACACTAACATTCCTCTCTCCACAATCCAAAAGAATACAATATTCCTCCAAAGGTGACCGAGGACAAAATCCAAACATACCTCTTCAAAACAGGAGAAATATAAACAGCCCTCACTCCCCTTCACCCCTCAGACTCTCCATGTCTCATCCATTCAGCCTAATGTCCTCAATACATCAGCGGCCATCTCCTCATGACCCTGTAACACTCTAACATCTGCATGGCCCTCTCATACACCTATGTCAATGTAGTGCCTCATTCCACCACACCCTTCTTCTGCATTTACCTGCTATACCATGTTGAATATCATTAGTGTATTTAGGAGCAAAACTGTATTACTATTACTTAACATTCAGTATTGCAGGCTGCATTGTAATGTGAAAAGTGCTCTTGTTCATAAAGAACACAGATTGACGCTTCTTGCCAGTTTGCCTTTTCTTGACAGATCCTGACAGTTCCAAGCGGCTTAAGCACTGTTTTTTCCACTGTTAACAGTCCCAAAGGGCACTAAACTGCAACCCAGCCAAAGGATACTTGAGTTTCCTCCCTCTCCATCCCCTACCCACAAAGAATGCCTAATCCCAACTCAAAATTACCATGGCATGATAACTGCCCCACATGTGTGGGGCTACTTCAGCTCTCAAAAAGAGTATGCTGATTATTAAAAAGAAATGCACTGAGAATGGACCTGCCCTGACCTAGTCTAAGCTCCACACTCTGGGTTCCAAATGCCAGGGATTTCAAACTTCGATGTCAGTGAGGGGGGCTGGTCCTTGGAATAGTCTCCATGAACCAAGCATTACAAACTGCCCCGCTAAAGTGGGAGATACTGGGTTTAGCTAGGATTCCCACCTTTTGGAATTTCTGTTGCTATGGAGATGCATTGCGTTATGACAAAAGAATGTTTTCCACTGGGTCTGGCATAAACCCAGGCCAGGGAATCTAACTGAAACAAACCTGAAAGACTGGCAGATGCTGAAAATCAGAAACAAAAACAGAAATCATTGGAAAATCTCAGCAGGTGTGGCAGCATCTGTGGTAAGAAATCAGAATTAATGTTTCGGTTGAGTGACCCTTCTTCAGAACTGAGGAACTGAGAAAGGGTCACTCAACCCAACACATTAATTCTGATTTCTCTCTACAGATGCTGCCACACCTGCTGAGATTTTCCAGCAATTTCTGTGTTTGTTTCAGAGAATCTAACTGCTTTCATTTTTTTGATTCCTGCAACATGTACAGAATTCATGAGAAAGTAACTGACATGTGAGCAATACAATTCATATTAATTGAATGTAACATTGAGGTTAGTAAGGAGGAGGTGTTATCAATTCTAGAAGGTGTGAAAGTATCTGGGTCGGGTGGGATTTATCTGAGGATTCTCTGGGAAGCGAGGGAGGAGATGGCAGAGCCTTTGGCCTTGATCTTTGGGTCGTCATTGCCTACAGGTTTAGTACCAGAGTACTGGAGGATTGCAAATGTTGTGCCCTTGTTCAAGAAGGACAGTAGAGATGACCCAGGTAATTATAGACCCGTGAGCCTTACATCTGTTGTAGGAAAAGTCTTGGAAAGGATTATAAGAGATAGGATTTATAATCATCTAGCAAGCAAGAATTTGATTGGAGATAGTCAACATGGTTTCGTCAAGGGCAGGTCGTGTCTCACAAACCTCATTGAGTTTTTTGAGAAGGTGACCAAGCATGTGAATGAGGGTAGGGCAGTTGACGTGGTGTATGTGGACTTCAGTAAAGCCTTTGATAAGGTTCCAAATGGTAGGCTTTTGGAGAAAATGTGGAGGCATGGGATTGGAGGTGATTTACCAGTTTGGATTAGAAACGGGCTTTCTGAAAGAAGGCAGCGAGTGGTGGTTGATGGAAAATATTCAGCCTGGAGTCCGGTTACTAGTGGTGTGGACATGTTTTGGAACCACTGCTGTTTGTTATTTTTATAAGTGACATGGATGCAGGCATAGGTGGATGGGTTAGTAAGTTTGCACATTAAAGTCGGTGGAGTGATGGTTAGTGTGGAAGATTGTTGCAGGGGGACTTGGATAAACTGCGGAACTGGGCTGAGAGATGGCAAACAGAGTTCAATGCAGATAAATGTGAGGTGATTCACTTTGGGAAGAATAACAGGAAGGCAGAATATTGGGTCAATGGGAAGATTCTTGGTAGTGTGAATGTGCAGAGGGATCTTGGTGTCCATGTACGTAGATCCCTGAAAGTTGCCACCCAGGTTGAGAGTGCTGTTAAGAAGGCACACGATGTGTTAGGTTTTATTGGTAGGGGGATTGAGTTCTGGAGCCGTAATGTCATGCTGCAACTGTCCAAAATGCTAGTACGGCCTCACTTGGAATATTGTATACAGTTCTGGTCGCCCCATTACAGGAAGAATGTGGAAGCATTGGAAAAGGTGCAGAGGAGATTTACCAGGATATTGCCTGGTCTGGAGGGAAGGTCTTATGAAGAAAGGCTGAGGGACTTGGGTCTGTTTTCTTGGAGAGATGAAGGCTAAGAGGGGATTTAATAGAGACATACAAGATGATCAGAGGATTAGATAGGATGGACAGTGAGAGTCTTTTTCCTATGATGATGACATTGGCTTGTATGAGCAGGCATAGATAGATTTAAGACAGATGTCAGAGACGAGTTTTTTGCTCAGAGAGTGGTAAGGGCGTGGAATGCCCTGCCTGCCAATGTAGTTAACAGCCACATTAGGGGCATTTAAATGGTACTTGGATAAGCACATGGATGATGACGGGATAGTGTAGGGATGGGCTTAGATTAGTTCACAGGTCGGTGCAACATCAAGGGTGAAAGGGCCTGTTCTGTGCTGTATTGTTCTGTGTTCATTGATAAGTTTTTTTTACAAAAGCTTGTAGTTATATAGTGCCTTCAAACTGATGGAAATTCTAGGTGCTTCATAGGAGCAAGAATCCAATGAAATTTAATGGCAAGGCATGTAATAAGGTTTTATGACAGTTGATCAAAGCCTTGCTCAAATTGATAGGCTTTCAGGAAAATTTTAAGAGCGAGAGAAAGAGAAAGAGAGAGAGAGAGAGAGGTTGAGAGGAATATGGAGGGATTTATAGAGCTTGGTACCCAAGCAGGAGAAGATGTAGCCTCCATAACTGGTGATGTGGAAGAGGTTAGAACTCTTAGCATGTGGAGCAGAGACACGGGTTGTGTGTAGAGCTGGAGAGATGGGGGTTGAGAGGGTGACATATGTTTCTCCCACAGTGGGTTCAGTTCAGTATTTTCCCCTCTGTAGCTTACCCTGACTCATTCCTGAAATCAGGTAGAGGTGCATTGATCAGGACAACTAATCTTGGGACCCAGCTGCTCAATTTGGATTTAGTTGCTTGGACACCAGTGAACTTGAGGCTCAGAATCAAACTTTTGTGTTTGTTCCTCAATAACCATTTGACCTGCCAATATCTATTAAGTGACATTCCTATTTGAGTGTAACAAGTAAGATGCCCTGACCCATCCCCAAGTGTAAGGTCGCAGTCCTGTGTTCATTTCCATCCCGATATTCTTTAAAAAGCACTGTTCTTTTGCTGTCATCCTTTTCAGTAAATGGTTTATATATTTGTCTGTAATGCTTTTAATTCAAGACACATATAAAGCCAGACTTCGAGACAGTGAGACAAGGTGCAAGACAAACAACATAGAGAAAGTAACAGAGTCACAGAGAAGGGGAAAGAGCTACAGAGACAGAAAGACAGACAGGGAAAGAGTTTATGCGAACAGTCCCAGCAAATTGGACATTGCATGCAACAACAGCAAATGTTCAACCCTAATAATTACCACATACTAAGTAACTAGGAATTCTGGGCAAGTACATACTTCAAATTTATTCACTGACTTAATCTGTAAAAACATTTAATTCAAGTTTGATTGTTGGCCTGTGCTAAGGTAAGCAACCTAACTCAGGGGAACAGTTCTTCTGTTTTCTTCTTTGTTTTTTCACAATGGCTCTAGCTGATGTATGCAATCCATGGCTCCCAGCTGCCTTCTGATAGCTCTTTCGGATAGTTAATCATGTTCGACAGTGGTTACCAGAGTTATTAGGAGAGGCAACATCTTTCTGTCCATACAGCTTCCCTTTCCAACAGCTGTCATTAGCCTTGGCTGAATTGTAGCACCTTTACTGTTCCCCTGAGTTAGGTTGCTTACCTTAGCACAGGCCAACAATCAAACTTGAATTAAATGTTTTTACAGATTAAGTCAGTGAATAAATTTGAAGTATGTACTTGCCCAGAATTCCTAGTTACTTAGTATGTGGTAATTATTAGGGTTGAACATTTGCTGTTGTTGCATGCAATGTCCAATTTGCTGGGACTGTTCGCATAAACTCTTTCCCTGTCTGTCTTTCTGTCTCTGTAGCTCTTTCCCCTTCTCTGTGACTCTGTTACTTTCTCTATGTTTGTTTGTCTTGCTCCTTGTCTCACTGTCTCGAAGTCTGGCTTTATATGTGTCTATTTTGTTATTAGGAGTGAGCGCTGACTGGTCAGTGATGAGTGAATTTTAATGACCATTTACACCATGTGTAATTCTGATGCATGGAGATTTTTGGTTCACTCTGAACCTGGCTTCAGGGAGTGTGTTACTTCCCTTCTCTTTTGGTCTTTGTGGTTCAATGTGTTTAGACTCTGTTGCAGGTTCCCTTAGAGTAACTGATAATTTTAGACTATGTAAATCAACTTTTGGTATGTTTCCTTATTACTAGGGCTGAATTTCACTTTTATTTGGTTAAGACAAAGTTGTGTTAAGTTTTATTGGAGGATTTTTTGCCACGAGGCCGAATGAGTTCTCTCCCATAAGTTGCTAAATTCATTTCATTAATTACCTACCCCACATCTATACCATCTCTCACATCTGATTCTAGCTCCATCTTACCATGTGTCATTCTCAGGACATCTAGCCACTCAGTAGATATCCCAAATGCACCAACATTCACCCGTGCTATCTTTGAGTGCCCATTGTGCACCTGGACAAGCACAGTCAGTCCAGAGCTGCCCTGCACGGTTCCTGACCTCTGCCCTAACATGACAGATGGGGGTTAGGTGTGGAGTCTGGAATTGCCCCTCTGCTTTGTGGGCAGGATCCTGGAGATCCTGCTGAATGAAGTGGTGCTCAGGTCTCTTGCTCTTCCATCAGGACGAGCAGAGAAGTTCACAACAGCAGACCATGCCAGCCCGGTTCAAGGTTGCCATCTGGGTTAAAGCAGACTTCGCCATCTGGAGGAATGTGCAGCATTGTGGGAAGATGATCAATGACCTTCTCCATTCCATCAGCATAAGTACCGTCTTCTCTCTGAACATCTCACACTCACTTTTTCTCACCTACTATACAGACTTCCCACCAAAGCTTATACTTTACCCTTCTCACTAATCACTCGTCTGTCTCCAACCCTCCCAACACCTCTAATCCTGTAAACTCTCTTTGCTATCTATTCACTCACTCAAGTCAGCCTCCTACCTGCACCAAAAGTAACAGCTATGCCATCCACTTTTGTCTCCCTTCATACACGCTTCTCTTTCATTCCATGAGTGAAACAGACCACAATAGGGCAAAAAGAGTAAAGATGGGTGGTGGATTGGCTGATGTTCACTTCCTCACTTCTTATGTAGAGAAAATCTTGACTTTTGGTGCCTTGAGTGGCCCTGGACTGGTTTCAGAGACTGCCCTTGGCTTGCTGGACGTCTTGAGCAAAGGCTATCCCTCTTGACTCAACTTGAGACCATGACCAGTTTCCTGGTTTTGTGCCTGTGTTGGGTAAGACACAAGTAATACAAACCTGATATCTCTGGCTGAGGGGTTTAAAGCATAAAAAATCAGGGCAAAGGCAAAGATGGTGTGAGCATCCAGATAGGCTCAAAGTGAGTGTGTGCTATGGCAGCATCTGGAGATGCAGCCTGGCCCAGTCCCTGAGCTGGGTATGTGTCCCTGTACACAGAGTGCCCTTGCTGCAGCATTACAATGTGAGTTTCTGGAAGAGCCTAAGATGCAGTATTAGAATGCAGAAGCATACTGCACATGGAGATGTGCCACAAAGGTTCTTAAGAGGCTGATACATATTAATGCCAGTGTCCATGGAGTGTATCCTGAAATATTATTGTTGCCGAGTGTGCAACATGGAGATTGTTGGGAGCAAGCAGCAAGCTGAATCCACAAGGTGAATGCTTTGAATTCCAAGTCAGAATTTTCCCAACATCTGACTTGTTTGGTGAGTCTTATAAGGTAGGAAGCTGAATAGTAATGAGGCAAGTTGGGCCATCAATGAGGTATTTAACATGCATTAATCCCTCAAATGAGCAACATGTTATGCATAGCAAGAAACTCACCTCATTGCTTGTGAAATGCACGAAAGATGGAGTGAGATTTCATGATTGGCCTTGGTGGACTGCCCATCTGATTCTGCCTCCCATCTCACTGTAGCCCACATCACTTTACACCCTATGGGATTCATTGCTTTAAGGATATGTACGTTTCCAGTTATGGAATATTTAAATTGCATTCCTACATCAATGAAACTTGAAGATTTCTTTTGGGAGAATAAACAACATAGAAGAACTAAGGAAAGAACAGAAATACCAAAATATAAAAACCAATCATAGGGACCATCTTCAGGAGCTAAAAGATGTGACATAAATGCTACTTTATACCTTAAAGTTACTCGGAATTTAAACCGAATGGGTTTTCCTCTAGCCATTGAGTTTAAGTCTCTTTCATTAAAAAAACTCATGTTCTAATTGCCATGTTGTTTCTCCTACAGTTTTTATATTCTCCCCGGCATCTCACTCATGTGTCATCACCATTTTTTAGCCTGTGGGCAGCAATTATGTTTAGTACAAGATGCATGATTATGCACGTTGGAATGCATAGGGATGAAGATACAATTAAGATTTTTCTGATTAGTCACAATGTTAAAGAATACTGTGCCTTTTTTGTGCCCTTGATTACATCCTTCACCAGATAGCTATCTTAAAGTGCTGCCTCATTTATCAACTCTCGTAGGACTGTAGCTCATACCTGATGAAATGGAGTCAAACTGGTGAAAAGGGGATTGTGCAGTCCATAGAAGAAACCAGACTCTTTGGGTCAGATGGATGATTGTTACATAATGTTAAACCGAATTACATGCATAAATCTAAACTATAGAGTTTTGGCTGCCCAGCCCTTTGTCATAATTGACACTAAGCTCTGTGCCATATATGTACCCACCCGGTTGTACAGTCATTTCCAGGGAATGGTTGTGACAGGTTAGTATGGAGTCCTGGGCTTTCCTGGATGGCACTGCACATTTTAAATGTGGAAACCAAGAAGTAAAACCATCAGGCCAGGTGGGGTAGAGGGGTTGTGGTGAGCTTGTATAGAGAAGGGAATAGTTATAGTACAGGGAAATGGATACTGGTGTAAGTGCACATGCCATCTCACTATGCTTTTTCAGTGTGACCAAATGAAACATGAGATGCGGTGATTTAAATCTAATTTTACCCTTTCTTATTATGACACCAAGACTTTTAGTGTAAGCCCTACATTGTAGATATTTGGCGTTAGCCTCTGGACTGTAACTGTTTGTCTGTCCCATGTTTGCCATATCAAACACTGGTGATCATGGATTGACTGCCCAGGCTTGTGCAATTCCTTCACACCAACCTGAGGCATTTGATCAGGAATAATTTACACTCGGCATTTGGGAGTTACAGGTTGGCACATGCCGCTTACTGCTCGCAGACTGGGATGTGCCATCCAACCGGTGGGTGACACTTGCCATCTGGTGGTCATGGGCTGTCCTCACTGATGGTCACCGGTGTGCTTTTGGGCTGGCTATTCACATTTGGACCAGATGCAGAAAATGGTGGAGAAACTCAGCACGTCTGGCATCATCTGTGGACAGAGAAACAGTTAATTTTATGAATCTCGTTTGACACAAATTCAGAATTTTGCTTTTATCATTTAACACTTGGCCTTGGCCATCTGCCACTCATTGGCTGGTACATAGGAATAGGAGTAGTCTATTCAGCCCCTTCAATAGGTTCTATCATTCAGTGAGATCATGGCTGATCTGTGGCCTAATGTAACTTTGGCCTATATCTCTTAATACCTTTGTTTAACAAAACATGATCTCTCTCAGATTGAACATTATTTCCCAGTCACTATCAGATTCAACGTTGACAGTATGTAATTTTTCCCATAAATAAGAGGTTGTGTTGATGTTTACAGAGCTGGAACATCAGCCTGAGTTATCTGACATGTTCCATTGATGTAGCAATTTGCTTAAATTTAGCTTGTTGGTGTTACTTTGTTGAAACATTTGGATCATATTCCAGTTATAGCAGCTTTGTCCCAAGACACTGGGATCAGAAGAAAATATCCAACTGCAGCTTTTAATCCTCTCATTATAAAGGCTAACATTCTCATTTGCTGTTCTTGATTATTTTTAATCATATAACCTTGTGGACGCCAGAGGGTTTGATTTCTGGACTATTATCTTCTACTGAGATATGGAACTATTCCAATTCATTGAGGAAGTAAGGTGGCCTAAAGTGATCATTGTCAATGAACCCAAACAAATGTTAACTCCCGGCCTATGGTTAACTGCAGGACTATGGTTACCCTGTTATCTCTTCACTTGTGCTTGATCTACTCTGGACTCAGTGACAGTATGGGATGGTGTGGGATGAGGGAGTGGTGGGGAAGGATGAATGTTCCCTTTGAAAGTGGCAGCTTGGTGATGAAATATGTTTGGATCGTTCTGGATCCCATTCCACTGGGGAAGACACAAAACTTGTCGCTGTACTCTTGCTGGCAAGTTTCTGAGGGAGGAAATGAGGGTTTTGGAAAATGTGTAGTTTTTCCTGTACTTGGAAGTATACAAATTCTGAGCTTTGGAGAGATCTGGAATCTGTGTAATATTATGTCTCACAGTTATTATGATTAGATTAGATTAGATTCCCTACAGTGTGGAAACAGGCCCTTCGGCCCAACAAGTCCACACCAACCCTCTGAAGTGTAACCTACCCAGACCCATTTCCCTCTGACTAATGCACCTAACACTACGGGCAATTTAACATGGCCAATTCACCTGACCTGCACATCTTTGGACTGTGGGAGGAAACCAGAGCACCCAGAGGAAACCCACGCAGACACAGGCAGAATGTGCAAACTCCACACAGGCAGTATATATATATATATATATGTATGTTTAAAAAAATCTGCTTGTGACATCATCACTGTATCGTACTTTGCGACCCGAGGGTATTAAATCTCAAGGTCCGTGTTCCCTCAGATCATTTGATGCATGACACTCCACTGGAAGCATAGTCCTCTTTTGTAACCAAACCACTTAATGTTAGCCCAGTCACTCAAATGTGCCTAAGGCATGTAATTATGGTATATAATAGGTAGCTTTAAGAAAGATCTGTTGGAATTCTTCAATACCACAATATTTGTGCCTGTTTCAAACATTGCAGAAGATCAATAAGTATGCTATATCAGGTAAGACACTCTGCTGGAGGTAAATGTTCTTACCATTGGTAATACTTGTGTTATATCTCGCAGCAGATAAGCAACATATCTTTAAGGGACATGTTCATTATGAAATCACTGTATCATGCCATATGACCTAATAATACAATGCTGTCAGTCTCCATTTTACAGAGTTCTGTCTTCGTGCAACGTGACATGCTGAAGGAACTGTGCTATAGTGCATCTAAATTACTTGCACTCAGACACACAAGTACCTGTGATTGTAGTGTACAATGTAAATACCAAGAACTGTCATAAAAATTCATTAAATTCTGCAGGTACGATGTGATCTATTTATGATCATCAGCTTATCTCACATCAACACCTTGGTCAGAAAGATAACACATCCCATTTCATGTCCTGAGGTTCCACACACCACATGACATTAGATTTCTGCCTGAATATGAGATCTAAAGGAATAGCTAGCTATGGCTGTCTGATGACATCTATATGGACTTCAGCAAGGCTTTCAACAAGGTTCTGTAGGGTAGACTGGTTAGCAAGGTTAAATCACATGGAATCTAGGGGGAGCTAGCCAACTGAATACAAAATTGGCTTGAAGGTAGGAGACAAAGTGGTGGTGGAGGGTTGTTTTTCAGACTGGAGAACTGTGACCAGCAGTGTGCCATAAGAATCAGTACTGAGTTGCCACGGTGTGGGGTAAGTCAGGGATTTGGATACAGTTATTAACAGATATTAATGACTGTTATGAACATTGAGCAGTTTCTTCCTCACTTTGTGTAAGACTTGTAATTGGATTTTGGGGTTATTTCCTTTTAAGATTTAACAAAACTTTTGCTACTAATGGTTAGTGTTTGCGATGATGGGAAACAAGATTATTGGCAAAATGTAACTACTTCCCTGTGACATTTTTCATTTCCCAATTTTGCAAACCACTGTAAAGTAATTTGGCTGTGAGTAGTAAAATGTTGTGTTCAGAGTTTAACTGTGGAGAGCTTCCTACATTTCTTGTTTATCAAACTCTCCAGTTTTCACCAATATATTGGTTTCTTTTGGCAATTCAACTTTGTTATGACAACTGGTTATATGTCTCCACCTCCACCTTTTGAAGTTTTACCCTTACTCACTGAATCAAATGATATTCATTCAATCTCAAAAATCCCTTGCGTTTCTCCAATCTTGTTGAGTTCTGCAGCTTGTTCTCTGAGCTCATATTAGGTCCTTTAACCTTATTGGTTATAGATTTGAATCTCTTTATCTGGTTTCATGCATCCTCTCATGGGATGTGTGTGTCACTGTCAAGGCCAGCATTTATTGTCTATCCTTAATTGCCATTGCAAAGGTGGTAGTGAGCTGCCTTCTTGAACTACTGCAGACCATCTGGTGAAAATACATCCTCGGTGCTTTTAAAAGGGGGGGTTCCAGGATTTTTGATTCATTGACAATAAAGGAACAATGATGCATTTCCAACTCAGGATGGTGAGTGGTTTGTAGGAGTAACTTGCCCCTGGGCCTGCCTGGTGGTGCTCCCATCTATCTGCTGCCTCCTTGATGGTAGATATCATGGGATTAGAAGGTGTTGTTGAAGAAACCTCAGTAAGCTGCTGTAGTGCATCTTGAGGATAGTACACATGTGCGATTGTGTGTTGGTGATGGAGAGAGTAAATTTGTAGGCTGGTGAATGGGATACAGATCGAGTAGGTTATTTTGTCACGGATGGTGTTGAGCTGCTGAGTGTTGCTGGAGCTGCATTGGTCCAGGTAAGTGGAGGGTATTCCATCTTATCCCTGACTTGTGCCTTATGGATGGTAACCTTGGGGTGTCAGGAAACAAGTTACTTGCGACAGGATTCCTAGCCTCTAACCTGCCCTTGTAGCTGCAGTATTTAAATACTGTCTTTGTACTGCCTGTTATTGACATCTTCTGAAGACAATTACACACCTTCCCCATGTACACTGGTAGCACGAAGATTCTCCTTGCCATCACTTCTCCTCACCACCCTACTGTGATGTTGAATTGATTTCTTGGTGTCTATTATTGGGTAAGTTGCCATTTCCTGCAGCTAATCATTGAGATGGTTAGAACCAGTCTTTAGCATTAGCCACAACTGCTTACCCTCAGCTGCGATTTCATTCTTCTGGCAGGTTGAATTGGTTGTGAGTTAAATGGCATCCATTTGGGCCGAGTAGATTTTCTTATGTTGTAGCTTCTCCATCATCATTCACCTCTGTATCATTGCCCTCCTTATTTCCTGTTTCAACGCAGCTTCAGTTGAAATCCTTGCCCATGCCGTTAACATTATCAGATTTGGCCATTGAACACCTTGCTTTACCCTATAAAAATTTTAGTCGGAAAGGGTGGCACTGGAAAAACAAAGCGGGTAGGCAGTGTCAAAGGAGCAGGAGAGTCGACGTTTCGGGCATCTGCCCTTTATCAGGAATGTGGAGGATGAAGAGGGATAAGAGATAAATAGGGAGGTGGGGATGGGGCTGCAGGAAGGTAGGTGGGATGGCGATGGGTGGATGCAGATGGGAGGTACATGTGACAAGTCGGTGAGGAAGGTGGCGCAGACAGGTGGAAACAAAGATGGACAGATCAAGAGGGCGGTGCAAAGTTGGGGGTTGGATCTGGGATGAGATGGGAAGGGAGATTTGGAAACTAGTGAAGTCAGTGTTGGTGCCGTGTGGTTGATGGCTCCCAAGGCGGAAGATGAATCATTCAAAGATGACTCTCCTGCTCCTCGGATGCTACCTGACCTGCTGTACTTTTCCAGCGCTACCCTTTTTGACTCTGCAGTCTTCACTTTCTTCTATAAAAATTTTAGTTCATTCAACAATCTTCTGACCATTATTAAAATTCCAGACCAGACTCTCTTATTTTGTGGATATGACCCTCATATTCTAAGATTCAATTCAGGACCAAGTAATTATGTTTTAAAGTATATGACATTAGAAATTCTAGTTACTCACTAAGGGATTAAAATTATGAGGTTTTACTATTTTAAATAAACAGAAGAATTGTCGCTATTCAAGTGTCAACAGTGCACGGTTAACAGCCAATGCTCTTCATCTTATACTCTAACAATGAGGTAAACATGAATTACAGCCAAACTATGATTGAAATGCCACAAACTGCACATTAAATATCGGACAACCAAGATGACTACCCCCAAATTTCTCAGTAACCCAAAGAGAGACCACCGAGTCCTGGAAAAATCTTTAAACTTGGTCTTTCGTAAAAAGAGATTTCAGCTTCCTGCTTTTGAAGACGGAGCCTCTGATATCTTTCAATATCTGCTCATAGTCAGCCTGGAGACTACCCTGTTCTTTTCTCTGCAAATAGTTGTCAGGCAATAGGACTCAAAATTAGATGGCCTCAAACACTGATCACCACCCAACTGCTCAGACTCCTCTTTTCACACTGTAACTCACTGAATTCACAAGGTTGCATCCCACCATTTAGTTACCAACACTATTTCTAGCTGCCCTCTGCTCACTGGCTTTCCGTTGTCCTGGTTGCCTGTATCTGGAACAGTGCTTCACATGGATTTCTTTGAGCCTCAATCTCCCCTAACAGAACAAAGCTAACAATCTTCTGATGTCTCCTTCTCTCCAAATTAAACTAATCTAGTGTCCTGTTAAATCTAACAATAGAGTCAACCCTCTTCTGACATAAGTCTAATGTATCTACTTCAATAAATTCTGTACCTTAAAAGTTCCAAAATCCAGTCAACCAAAGGTCACTGCTCTAGGTGCCAATCCACAAGAGTTCCACACCAAAAAAATGACAAAGGTGTAGACTTGCTCACGTCATATCCTCACGGTGATGCTGTAATGTATCATCCCCGCATTCCCTTATCTCCATTCAGTGCAGCCCTCCTGGCATCTCAGATTAAAAAATTGTATCCTGGTATATTGTGTTCATTTGTAGGCACCTTACTTTAGGAAAGATAGCATGACTTTATAAAGAAAGCAGAAGAGATTTACTAGAATCATCCCAGTAGTGAGGAGTTTCGGTTATGCTGACATTAGAGATGTTAGGATTGTTGTCTGTTTGGAACAGAGAAGGTTAAAAGGAAATTTGCTAAATCTGTTTGAAATCATGTAGGGTTTTAGATTGGTTAAGTGTCAGAGCAGCTGGTAATCAGAGGGCACACAAGTGGCATACGAACTTCACAAGTGATGTGAAATATTTAGTTACACAACCAGTTAGAGTCAATTCAATAGTAACATTCAAGAAGGAATTGGACAAATATACAAAGTGAAAAAAAAAAGCATGACTATGGGAGGGAACAAGAGAATGGCACCAGCTGGGCAGTTCTTTCAAAGAGCCAGCACCAATATGAGGGACCAAGTGGCCTCTTTCTGTGCTGTAGATATTTTTAAACACTTGTTCAGATGGGTTATGACTGGAGCAGGTAGGACCTGAACCCAGGCCTCCAGTCTCAGAGGCAGGTACACTACCACTGCACCACAAGAGTTTTTTTCTGCATTGTATCATTCTGTGATTCTGTTGTCGAATCCCTTCCTTGTCTCGCCATTTGCTATAATCTCCTCCAACTATACAACTCCATGTCTCATTCCTCCTGTTTTCACATCCTTCTGATTCTGATCTCCTGTATGGCGTACTCACGGCTTCCACTATTAGCTTTTGGCTGTGAAAAATATATCCCCAGGCATCATTATTTTCTCCCTCACTTTTCTCCTTTAAGATCCTCCTTAAAAACTTACGTAACACGCCCAACAATTCTGTTTTTTACTCTGCATTCATTTTTTTTGACTAAGCTTCTGTAAAGAAACCTGCATAATTTTCCAACATGATATAAATGCAAATTGGTGCTGCTGAAATTCACCAGCTGGGTTCATTGACGAATGCGCAGTAGTCCCCCCCGTACGCATGGGGGATATGTTCCAAAACCTACCACGGACCCCGAAACCACGCACAGGTGTGAATCCAATCATTTAAATGGGAAATTTACCTTCCCAGCAGCCCCCTGGAACCTGGTTCTGGAACGTTCCCTGTAATATGTTTGGGCCGTGGTAAACTATGGGTAGCTGAAACCGCAGAATCCGACTCAGCGGTCGCCCTGTACATTGCCGGAGATACACACAGAAAAGTAACCTGTAAAAGTTGGAACTTTTGGGGGAGAGAAGAAAAGAAACCAGAGGATGGGGTAGGATAATGAACTCCAATCTGTATCACCTTTGGCTCAATTGGTCAGAGCGTGATGGATTTAAGACCTATCCAGGACCTGAGCATGTATTCCATTGAAACCTCAGTGCAATGTGAGAGATTGCTGTGTCCTGTGCACAAACTGAGATCTGTTTGCCCCTTTGGTTGGACATCCCATGATTCTATTGGTGGTACAGCAGGGAGTATCCCCTGAGTCTTGGCCAACATTTGTCCCTCATCAGACACTACCTTCTTCATTAATCATCTCGTGCTGTTGTGTGATCTTGCTGTACCTGTGCTTCAAAGCAAACTAAAGGCTGTGGGACTTCACGAAGGCCTAGAAGATGCTGTCTAACTGCACGTTCTTGCTTGAAGAGCTGTTTGTCTGTCTGTTTTACAGCGAAGCTGCCACTGGCGAGTTGAAGCCATTTGTACCACACTTCAGAAGGACTTCATTGACAGATGTGCAAGAATTCAGCCCATCCGCAGTACCATCCTGTGACATTGTGAGTATCTCCAATAGCTGATAAAGTGGAGTGTTTGACTTCTGATAAAGATTTCTGGAGTTCATCAATAAATGGCAGTAATTTGGTTGCCATGTTTTCCCCATATTACAATAATATTCAAATTTAGAGACACAAACTGCCAGTGTTTGTGTCAAATGGGGAAAGTGAAAACTGTGGCTTGTTGGTTTCCACTTAGCTATTAGCAGGGTTTCCAAAGCTGTGTGTCAAGTGCTGAGCACTTTGGAAGACCCGGTGGTATTGTTTAAATTCTTTCTTCCCAACTGCTGTCATTTATCTCTGTTTTTTAAGCCTTTCAGTCCTGATCCTGTGGACCCCTTAGATTTTGAGGTGCATATAGCCAATCAGATGGAGAATTCTGAGCTAGGATCACTAGCGAATCTCGTGGATTTCCCCAAAGATGATATTGAGGTCACGTTATCACCTCGAGCACACCGGACTGTTAACCCTGCTGTGCCAGACGATTGGTAAGAAGAATGATCTGGAATAAGATACAACGTGGAGTTACATTAATACTTTAATTTTTATGATTTGTAATTGTTTATTTAAAAACAAATTAAGGAAGGGTTAGGATGAGTACAAATGTTTGTTTGTGTGCTGGTTGCAGGCTGGTATGTACACATCAATGTCTTGGCGTTGTAATGCATTGCTGTATGTATCAGCATTTTGCTATTGTAGCACGTGAATAATTTTACTATGTAATGCGCAGCTGTATTTTTCTTTGTGTTGTTACTGTATGTGGCTGTCACTCACTCCTGTACATGGCTGCACCTTTCCATTTTACACTTTGCACCACAGAGTACAGGCAGTAACCATCTCCAACAGTGGCCTAACCAATGTCCTGTACAACCGCAACATGACCTCCCAACTCCTGTACTCAATACACTGACCAATAAAGGAAAGCATACCAAATGCCTTCCTCATTATCCTATCTACCTGTGACTCCACTTTCAAGGAACTATAAACCTGCACTGCAAGGTCTCTTTGTTCAGCAACACTCGCTAGGACCTTACCATTAAGTGTATAATCCTACAAACCGACCGACTCCCACAGCTACCTAGATTACACCTCTTCCCACCCTGCCCCCTGTAAAAACGCCATCCCATATTCCCAATTCCTCCGCCTCCGCCGCATCTGCTCCCAGGAGGACCAAT
>NC_057740.1:17341698-17357057 GCF_004010195.1 Chiloscyllium plagiosum
TTTTCCAGCACCACATTTTTCAACTCTGGTACTCCAGCATCTGCAGTCCTCACTTTCTCCTAGTGTATAAGTCTTGCTAAGATTTGCTTTCCCAAAATGCAGCACCTCGCATTTATCTGAATTAAACTCTATCTGCCACTTCTCAGCCCATTGGCCCATCTGGTCCAGATCCTGTTGTAATCGGAGGTAACCCTCTTTGCTGTCCACTACACCTCCAATTTTGGTGTCATCTGCAAACTTACAAACTGTACCTCTTGCTATATATTTCCCGTGTCAACCTTCTCTCAGTGATACAAGTTTGGTAAAGGGATCTAAATAGCTTCTAGAAGAGTGATGCGCTCTTCATGTCAGATGTTGGAGATCAGGGAGACTTTGAATGTTCCTGGAGACTGTTGTCTGCAGGAAATGTGTTTGGTTGCAAATCCTATCAGACCACATGGATTGGTTGAAATGGCAGTTAGAGGCAATGAGAAGTTTACAAGAGCAAGGGAGGGTGTGATGGATGGCAGTTTGAGGAAGGTGGAGACACTGCAAATATGGTCGGATCGATGGTTGGCTGCTAGGAGAGGTACCCAGGCTATCCCGTCTCAAACAGGTAAGCTGTTTTGGATACTGTAGGGGAGACGGACTCTCAGGAGAATATAGCACTGACAGCCATGTTTCTGGTACCATGACTGGCTCTATCATAATGAGGAATATATCAGATTCCAAGTAAGTGATTGTAATAGGGGACTCCCTCGTCTGGAACGCAGGCAGACATTTCTGTGGTCATCAGCGAGACAGCAGAATAGTGTGTTGCTTCCCTGCTGCCAGATCAAGGATGTCTCAGAGAGGGTGCAGAATTTTTGAAAAGGGGAGAGTGACCATTAGGAGATCATAGTGCATATTGATACCAATGACATAAGTAAGGAAAGAGATGAGGTTCTGCAGAGAGAATAAAGGAACTTAAGGAGGTGATTAAAAAGTAGGTTCTCGAGGGTAATAACACCTGGATTATTATCAGTGCCATTTTATAGTGAGAGGAGGAATAGGAGTTTAGAGCTAATGAATATGTTGCTGAGGAGCTGATGCAGGGGATAAGTATTCACATTTGTGGACCATTAAGAGCTCTTCAGGGGTAGAAATGACCTGTTTGAGAGGGATGGATCCCACCTGAATTGGACGGGGAACAATTTCCTTGCGGGGAAATTTACTAGTGCGACTCGGGAGTCTTTAAACTAGTAAGGTGGGTGTGGGGGGGGTGATGGTGGGAACCAAAGAGATAGTGAGAAAAGGCTGAGGCTGGTACAGTAGTTGATGGAAGCAAGTCAAATGGTCAGAGCAGAAAAGAGCATTGCAGAAAATATAGTAGGACTGATAAATTATCCTGCATTTCTTCGATGCAAGGGGTCTGACAGGTAAGGCAGATGAACTTAGAGCATGGTTGGGAATGTGGGATTGGGATATTATAGTGATTACAAAAATGTGGCTCAACTGTGGACTGGACTGTCAGTGTAATGTTCAGGGGTGCAGATGCTACAGGAAGGTGTGAAAGGGAGGAAAGAGAGAAGAGGGAGTGGCATTTTTGGTTAAGGATAACATTACACCTGTATTTACGGAGGTTATTCCTGGGAGGTTGTACAGTGAAGTTAATGGGTGGACCTGAGAAATAAGAAAGGGATGATCACCTTATTGAATTGTACTATACCCTTACCCCCCCCCCCCCCCCCCAATAGTTAGGAGAAAATTGAGAAGCAAATATATAAGGAGATTTCAGATATTTGTAAGAATGTTAGGGTTGTAATAGTAGGGGATTTTAACTTTCCAAACATAGTCTGGGACTATCGTAGTGTTAAGGACTTGGATGGAGAGGAATTTGTTAAGTGTATGCAAGAAAACGTTCTTATTCAATATGTGGATGTACCTAATAGAGAAGGAGCAGTATCTGACCTTCTGTTGGGAACTAAGGCAGGGCAAGTGACTGAGGTGTCAGTGGGGGGCGCTTTGGGGGCAGTGATCATAATTCTATTAGTTTTAAAATAGTTATGGAAAAGGATAGAACTGATCAAAAAGATAAAGTTCTAAATTGGAGGAAGGCCAATTTTGATGGTATGAGATAGGATCTTTCAAAAGTTGATTGGGGGAGGCTATTTGCAGGTAAAAGGGACAGTTGGTAAGTGGGAGCCCTTTAAGAATCAGATAATGAGAGCTCAGAGACAGTATCTTCCTGCTGAGGTGAAAGGCAAGGCTGGTAGGTGTAGGAAATGCTGAATGAGTAGAGGAATTTGGGCTCTGGTCAAGAACAGGAAGGAGGCATATATCAGGTAGAGACAATTGGGATTGAATGAATCCCTGGAGGAGTATAAGGGCAGTAGGAGTTCACTTATGAGGGATATCAGGAGGGCAAAAAGGGACATGAGATAGATTTGGCAAACAGGGTTAAGGAGTTTCCAAAGAATTTCTTTAAGTACATTAAGGCCAAAAGAGTGACTAGGGAGAGAATAGGGCCCCTTAAAGATCAGCAAGGTCACCTATGTGGAACTATAGGAAATGGGTGATTACTAAACAAATATTTTGCATTAGTATTTACTGTGGAGAAGGACATGGAAGCTAGATAATTTGGGAAAGTAAATAGTGATGTCTTCAAAAATATCCACATTACATAAGAGGAGGAGCTGGAGGTCTTAAATGCATATAGATAGATAAATCCCTGGTACCTAATCAGATATATCCCAGAACTTTGTGGGAAGCTGGGGAAGAGATTGCTGGGCCCCTTTGAGATATTTGTGTTATGGACAGCCACAGGTGAATTGCTGGAAGACTGGAGATTAGCTAATATGGTGTTATTATTTAAGAACGGCTGTAAGGAAAAGCCGGTGACCCTTAGTCAGTGGTGGGTAGGTTGTTGGAGAGGATTCTGAGGAACAGGATTCACAAGCCTTTGGAAAGGCAATGACTGATGAGGGAGAGTCCACATGGCTTTGCGCGTGCAAAATCACGATTCGCTAACTTGATTGAGTTTTTCAAGAGGTAAGAAAAAAGTTTGATGAAAGCAGAGCAGTAGACGTTGTCTATGTGGACTTCAGCAAAGCGTTTGACAAGGTTCTGCAAAGTAGACTGGTTAGAAAGGTTAGATCACATGGGGTCCATGAGGAGCTAGCCGATTCGATACAATATTGGCTTGAAGGTAGGAGACAGAGCATGGTAGTAGAGGTATGTGATCAGTCGTGTGCCACAAGGATCGGTGCTGGGTCCCCTGCTTTTCATCATTTATATAAATGATTTGAATGTGAATACAGGAGATATGGTTAGCAAGTTTGCAGATGACACTAAAATAGGTGGTGTAGTGGACAGCGAAAAAGATTACCTCAGAGTACAATGGGACCTTGATCAAATGGGCAAATGGGCTGAGGAGTGGTAGATGGAGTTTAATTTAGATAAATGTGAGGTGTTGCATTTTGGTAAGGCAAACAAGGGCAGGATTTAAACAGTTAATGGTAAGGTCCTGGGGAGAGTTGCCATACAGGTGCATAGTTCCTTGAAAATGGAGTTGTAGGTAGACAGGGTGACGAAGAAGGCATTTCGCATGCTTGCTTTCATTGAGCAGAACTTAGATCAGAGTGGTGCTGGAAAAGCACAGCAGGTCAGGCCGAATCCGAGGAGCAGGAAAATTGACGTTTCGGGCAAAAACCCTTCATCAGGAATAGAGGCAGGAAGCCTCTAGGATGGAGAGTTAAATGGGGAGGGGGTGGGGGTGGGGCTGGGGAGAAGGTACCAAAGAGTACAATAGGTGAATGGGAGTGTACAGTTTTCTGGACAGAATTCTTTCTTCACTTATTAACCCCAAAATCAGAATAATTGGTCATTAATCTGTGAGAACTTGCTGTGGACAAAGAAGCTGCCATATTTGCCTTCAACAAATGTGTACAGTATTTCTTTAAATGTTGAAACGTTTTGGTTGCCCTAAGGATATGACGGCAATAAATAGTTCTCTTCATGTTTTGCCTTAATAGGAATAACCTGAGCCCACAGGTGAGATCATGTGTCAAGACTTACACCAAGAATTGGCTGACAGTTACCAGGCGGTAAGTTAAATATCATCACCTCAACTAGTGCAGTAAAGGCAGATGCTGTGGTACACAATCCATACATCATTACAAAGGAACCCCGATTATCTGAAGGACACGGCCGGGAAGTATTTCGTTTGGTTAATCGAATTCTGGATAATCAAATGCCAGATAACATAGTTTGTCCAAGCATTGAGACCTTGCCGGATAATCCAAAATTCGGATAATCAAATGCTGGGTAATCTATATATTTCTGTCTTCTGTATTAAATCTCTTTTGCCAATGTGTCCTTTCTATCCATCAGCCTCTGTTCTCTTGAATTCTGCAACCATGTTACTCATTGATTGCAACACTTATCGCTGTTATGTCTTATTTGGATTTTAACATTGTGCCCTGTGCATTGAGTCCAGGTCATTAATATACATCATATCACCATCATCCAGGCATTCACCACAGCTCTCTGTTTCCTATCCCATAGCCAACATTGTATACAGGCATTCCTGTGCGATTCCGTGCTATGCGAAAATCATGCAATATAAATAACACTTAAAATTTTGCCAATCTAATTGCTTTATAGCCAATACACGTTTTACAAGTTTTTGTTTTAGAAACAGCGTTCCCAATTCACCAACTGCGTTACAGCCAATTCGCATTAACGAAAGACATGTTATACTGTACGTGCTGTGACTGCTGCACTTATGTCACTTTGATTAACAAGACAAACATGTTCCTGCCAGCGGGGATTTGACAGCGGGGACTTTTGTCTTTCTAAACAAGTCACCAATGAACAAACTGAGCCCTAAATTAGTTTTCTGTGAAGCACCACACTCTCAAACATAATTTGAGTCACACAAGAAGTTAGCAAGTTGGTGAAAGAGGCAGAATTTAAGGGGCAGCTTAAAGAAGGAGAGAAGGAGGTGGAGAGATTTAAGGAGAGAATTTAACAGCTGAGAGTCAATGATGGATTGATTGAAGTCAGGCAGGCACGAGAGGTCAGGTGACATTCAACTATTCGGATTTGGAGGTTGTAGAGCTGAGGAGATATGAATTTGATCATATATCGTGGTTAATATTTTATTAAAATACTACATAGAAACTTATAAAGAGCAAGGGAAAGGATTATATGGTGATGTGATAGGAACTAACGATAGTAAAATAACCTGTTTGTTTCAGGAATGTCCACTGTACATTTATCATTTATTCCACATGAAAATTAAATTTTTGGCTTCGTATTTGTTATTACTGATTCACAGGATGAGGGCAAGGCTGGCATTTGTTGCTTTTTCCTTCTTGCCCTTGAGAAGCTGGTGGTCAGGTAACTCAATGACCATCTGCAGTCCCTCATTTACAATGACTGGATTTCTTCCACAGTGCTGTTAACTGGGTGTCAGTGAAGGGGCAGTGTGGGAATGAAGGTTGGAAGTGAGGTTTGGGTACTGATCTTGCAGGCAGTTAAATTCAGTATAATCCGTGTTCTTGATTTCTCTTTCTCTCTCCCAGGTATCAGAAGTGCAGCATTGGGAGTCGGAGGAAAGGACTGAACCTTCCTCATCAGATGTTTGAATGTGATGAAAGCTTCAATATGGAAAAGCAAAATTTCCTGGTACGCTGGAGTGCCCTCCTTGTGTTGCAAGAAACCCAAGTATAATACCAAGAAATATCACACAGTAAAATACCCCCCAAAAAATACACTCAACGTGTACAACCCGAGAGCAACAAAAAACAGTTACATTTCATTTGGAGGGTGGTGTCATGTGAAGGATAGCAGGATTTATGAAAATGATGGCAGGGTGGGAAGGGCAGGCTTTAATATAATTAGCTGACTGGGGCAATGGTGTGCATTTATACACATGGTACAATGTGATATATTCACAGAATTCTCTGTGCAGTGAGAATGGATTTTGTGGTGGAAACTGTCGCACACTTTGATATAATTTGCTTTTTGACTGGAGCTTTGTTCTGAGAACAAGGAGGTCAACAATCAGTCTCACTTCTGACAACTGAGACACAGATGTTTCTTTTTATTTCTGTTGCTTTTTGGGGACTCGTACTTCACTGGTTTGTTTCTAATGCATCTTTCAGCTTTGCAATTAATTCTAAGAATGCACAGAGCTCTGAAAGGTTACTATTCAGCAGTGGTGGTCTCCCTATCTCTGAGCCAGGAGACATGAAGTCTAGTCCCATTTGTTCCAGAGGTCATAGAATCCCTATGGTGTGGAAGCAGACCATTTAGCCCATCGAATCCACACAAACTGTCCCAACAGCATCCCAGCCAGACCCACCTCCCTACCCTATCCCTGTAATCCTCCATTTCTCATGGATAACCCACCCAGCCTCCACACTCCTGGCCAATGTGGTGGGCAATTAAGCATGGTCTATCCATCTAACCTGTACATCCTTGGACTGTGAGAGGAAATCGGAACACCCAGAGGAAACCTATGCAGACATGGAGGGAATATGCAAACTTCACTTAGACAGTCACCCGAGGGTGGAATTGAACCCAGCTCTCTGGCGCTGTGAGGCAGCAGTGTGAACCACTGAACCACCATGCTGCCCTGAACTATAAACAATCAGGGATTTGACCCTGGGACCTCTTGCACAGTCACTTATGTGCAATCCCCTAATTTAGAATCATACCGCTAGACCAACAAGCATTGTGTAATAACATCCTGAATCGGTTGAATAGAAAATATCTGCACAGAGCTGTGCTGCTACGCAGGCAACTGGCCTTCAGAATGAGGCTTTAGAACTCTTAGCTCAGTGATTGTGAGGGAACTCTGAACACTGTACAAGAAATGTTTGACTTGAGAGAAAGGGATGAGGTGTAAAATTGAGGAATTACCTGTCTACTCCAGGTGTAAATAGCTCCACCTTTGAAAGAGTAAGGAGATGTAGAGTGAATGAAATCAAAAAGCATATAACCAGCAGCATCTGTCACACAGACAACAGCTTCAAAAACAGATGAATTGCTCAGCTGCTTTCTTAGTGTTGTGGGATTGACCACACGAAAAATAATTGTTGATTATGCATCTAAGGCAATCAATGTGTTTCAAGGTAATTCATTGTATGTGGAGCTCTTCAAAATGTTTGAGTAATGGGATAGAGTGGCTTATACGAGAATTTGAGACAACCAAAAACTATGTTTATTTGAGGAGATTAGTTCCTGTTGCAGAGCAGGAGAGGGAACAAAAGCAGGTTATTGATTAAATGATGAATTTATTTTATGCCCGATGGGCCGTATCAGCTCCTTTTAAGGTTCCTGACACTGCTTTTGATCTCTGTTCATGGCCTCAGATTTGAACAGAACCCAAGACACAGGTGAGAAATTAGCACAATATTGCTAAACTAGCAAAGAATGGAGGGAAGTATTGAAGTGGAACCACTGGGCTGTTGATGCCTGAATCTTCCATTTCAGATGTGACATTAAACTGAGGTGAAGTATAAAATAAAATCCCAGGATGTTCTTTTGAAGAAAAACAGGGTAGTTCTCCCCAGTGTCTTAGCCAATACTCATGCCTCAACCATCATTCCTGAAACAGATAATGTGGCCATTATCACATTATTATGAGGGGAAACCTTGCTTTCTGCAATTTTAACTGGAGTGTTTCTGACATCAGAACAGTGGCCGCACTTCAAGAGCAACTTTTTGAGTGTAATATGCTCTTGTAAAAGGTGCCAAATAAATTCATACACTTTCTTTTCGCAGAATGCTGTTGCAGCCCAGGCAGATGAGCTAGAGACTGAGGCTCCAGACATCTTCATTCAAAACCTGCTGCAGCCCACTGATCAGGAGGAGGTCGACCGGAAGAATGAGATCATGCGTAAATCTGGACGGCTGCTGGATCTGTTTACACTATTTCCCCCATCTGATGAAGTGAGTCCACTTGGAATCATAGAGTCATAAAGAGGTACAGCACAGAAACAGACTCTTTGGTCCAACTTGTCCACACTGACCAAATATCCTAAATTAATCTAGTCCCATTTTCCAGCATTTGGCCCATATCCCTCTAACCCCTTCCTATTCATTTACCCATCCAGATGCTTTTAAATGCTGTAATTGTACCAGCCTCTTCCACCCTCTCTGGCAGTTCATTCCATATACGCACCACCCTCTGTGTGAAAATGTTGCCCTTATGTCCCTTTTAAATCTTTCCCCTCTCACCGTAAGCCTATGCTGTCTAGTTTTGGATTCCCCCACCCTGGGGAAAAGATTTTGGCTGTTCAGCTATCCATGTCCCTCATAATTTTGTAAACCTCGATAAGGTCACCCCTCAGCCTCTGCCGCTCCAGGGAAAACAGCCCCAGCCTATTCAGCCTCTCCCCATAGATCAAACCCTCCAACTTGCAACACCCTTACAATTGTTTTCTGCATCTTTTCAAGTTGCACAACATCTTTCCTACAGCTTGGAAACCAGATTTGAATGCAGTGGGTGGTGTATACTGAGATAAACCATACCATGCCCAGGATCCATCTCAGCAGTGACTTGCAAATCAAACAGCACTAGTTCATTAATATAGATACACGTGGAAGGAGGGAGGGTGTCATGAGTAAGGACGAGCATGTGGAGGCTTCATTTCCAAGACACAGCACAAGAATCAGGAACAGGAATTAGCCTATTTAATCCTTGAACCTGGACTTTTGCTCAGTAAGATCATGGCTGATCTGACTGTGGCGTCAACTGTCTGTCCTCCCGCCACAACTTCCTTTGTGGTCAAAAGTCTATCCATCTCAACCCGCAATATATTCAAAGACACTGCAGTGCTCTCTTGCCAAGAGTATTCCACAAATTACGAACCCTCTAAATAAACTCATTATCTCTGTATAAGTAGGATGCTCCTAATTATTAAATTGTGTTCCCGTAGTTTTGGTCTCTCCTTTAAGGGGAGACACCTCTGAACATCTGTCTTATCAAGTCCTCTCAGGATCCTATATGTGTCAATATGATCACCTCTCAATCTTCTAAACTCTAGTGGGCTCAAACCATCCAACCTTCGCATTCTGAGAACATGCTGTTTATGGGGTGCACAGTTAGCACCTGAGAAGACAAAACTCTGATCTGTATCCATCAGAGCCCCATATTACCTTTTCAGTTACTGACCCAACCAGCTATCCTTCCTGCTTAGATTTCCTCTCACTCTTCCTCTTCCCCTACTGTAGTGGTTGTTCAAGATCAGTCAGGTGAATCTCAGAATATGAGTTTCCTGATTGGGGCTATTAAACCGATCCAATCAGGGAGCCCCAGCTGATAGATATAAACAGGAGTGTCGCACACACACACACCATGGGTGCTGGGGAAATAATAAGCACTACCACACTTAGGTGGTAGTGTGGGGGTTAATAAAAAATAAAAAAAAATAAACAGGAGTGTCAGGGGTTCTGTTCACTCTAGGAGCCAGCTCTGAGGGAGCTGGGTCAGTGTCATGTACTGTGCACATGTAAATAAAGGGTGGCTTGGTGAGGCGATACCGGCCTTCATGGAGTTATTTCAAGTACCTTCTGTTTTGTAAGTTTAATTTATTTTGTGTGGTTACTTTTGCCTCCTCATAGGATGAAGCTATGCACCATCGAACCATTCCACCATCACCATGTGAACAATTTGAGCAGAGATTGCAAATTAATTTTCTGGAATTCAAGTAAGTCACCTTTACTCAAACTTTCAAAGTTAACTCAACAAAAACAAGGGAGGACTGCCCTCTAACCCAACCCTGACCGATAAGGACTGCCCTCTAATCCAACTCTCACCTATAGGGACTGCCCTCTAACCCCAACTCTCATCAAAGGAACTGCCCTCTAACCCAACACTGATCTATAGGAACTGTACTCTAACCCAACCCTCACCTATAGGGACTGCCCTCTAACCCAACCCTCACCTATAGGGACTGTCCTCTAATCCAACCCTTACCTATATTGACTGGCCTCTAATCACAACCCTCACTAAAGGAACTGCTCTCTAACTTAACTCTGACCTATAAGGACTGTACTCGAACCCAACCCTGACTAAAGGGACTGTACTCTAACCCAACTCTGACCTATAGGGACTGCCCTCTAACGCAACCCTCACCTATTGGGACTGCCCTCTAACGCAACCCTCACCTATAGGGACTGCCCTCTAACCTAACCCTGACCTAAAGGGACTGCCCTCTAACCCAACCCTCACCGCTAGGAACTGCCTTCTAACCCAACTCTCACTGACAGGGACTGCTGTCTAACCCAACCCAAGGCTGGACCAGCCGCTATCTCTGGATGAGCTGACCAAGGCCCTCGAGTCCTTCGAAAAGAATAAAACTCCCGGAGGTGACGGCTTATCAGTCGAGATCTATTCTGCTCTGTTCGACTTGATTGACTGCTGGAGGTGTATGTCAGTATGCTTCTGGCAGGTACCATGAGTGAATCCATGAGGAAAGGCATCATCACCCTTATGTACAAGCAGAAGGGGGAGAGGGAGGAAATTAGAAATTGGAGACCAATCTCGCTGTTAAACACACTACAAAATCTTGTCAAAGGTCATCGCCAACTGGGTCAGGTCTGCTCTGGGATTGGTGATCCACTCTGACCAAACCTGTGCTGTACCGGGCAGAAAGATCGCTGAGAGTCTCGCACTCCTCAGAGATACGATCGCATACGTGCAGGACGGGGGTGGACACCTGCCTCATCAGCCTGGACCAGGAGAAAGCCTTTGACAGGATTTCGCATACATATGAGGGATGTTCTCTCCAAAATGGGCTTTGGGGAGGGAATCGGCAATTGGATCAGACTGCTCTACACCAACATTGTCAGTGCAGTCTCAATCAAAGGGTGGGAATCAGATAGCTTCCCTGTAAGATCTGGAGTCAGGCAGGGCTGCCCTCTCTCTCCTGCCTTGTTTGTGTTGCATAGAGCTGTTTGCCGAATCCATCAGGAAGGATGCGAGCCTGAGAGGGGTGACTATTCCTGGCAGTAGGGGCCTGCAGGTTAAGGCCCCCCTGTACATGGATGACATTGCCATTTTCTGCTCTGATCTGCTGTCCGTGCATAGACTCATGTGCGTCTATGACCAGTTTGAGCAGGCCTCGGGGGCCAACGTAAACCGAGGCAAGAGCGAGGCCATGCTCTTCGGGAACTGGGCCAACCAATCCTCTATCCCCTTCACCATCAGGACCGACCACCTGAAGGTGCTGGGTATTTGGTTTGGGGGGGCTGGGGCATGCACCAAGACCTGGGAGGAGCAGATCAGGAAGATGAGACAGAAACTAGGCAGATGGGAGCAACAGTTGCTCTACATCGCCGGGAAAAACCTGGTCATCAGGTGTGAGGTACTCTCAGTATTGTTATATGTGGCACAGGTCTGGCCTATCCCCAGAACCTGTGCCGCCGCAGGTGGAGATCAAAGATGGACCGGTCCAAAGAGACACCATGTACAAAGACCTGGGCAATGGGGGAAAAAACACGCCCAATGCCACCCTCACCCTGATGGCCACCTTTGTGTGTGGCTGCATCAAGCTGTGCATGGATCCCCGGTACGCAAACACCAAGTGTCACTACATACTGAGGTTCTACCTGTCCCTGGTATTGCGAAGGATGGGCCTGGCCTCGCTGCCGCGGAACGCTCCGAGTAGTTGGACCGTTCCGTATCACCTGTCCTTCGTGGAGAAGTTTATGAAGAAAAACACCTTTGACCCCAAGTCCATCAGGAAGTGGTCAGCACGTAGTGTCCTTGAGACCCTTCGGGAAAAGGAGAGGGCGGATCCTATCGAGTGGTTCCCTGAGCAGACTGTTAAAGTCATTTGGCAGAATGCCTCATCGCCAGAACTTTCCAACAAGCATCAAGACTTGGCTTGGCTGGTGGTGAGAAGGTCTCTGCCTGTGAGATCCTTTATGCACGCCCGGAGTCTCAGCCACACCGCACGCTGCCCTCGAAGCGGCTGCAGTGGGGACAGACTGTCACACACCTCCTTCTGGAATCTGCCTATGCAGAAGACGTCTGGAGAGGAATGCAGTGGTGTTTGTCGAGGTTCGTCCCGAGCAGCGCCGTGACGCGGGACTCCGTGCTCTACAGCCTGTTCCCCGGGACGCACGTGGAGACGAACATCAACTGTGCCTGGAGGATCATCAACTCGGTGAAGGACGCTCTCTGGGCGGTCCGAAACCTGTTGATCTTCCAGCTGAAGGAGTTGACCCCAATTGAGTGTTGCAGACTGGCACATTCCAAGGTCCAGGACTACATGATGAGGGACGCGCTGAAGCTTGGGCCAGCTGCCGCCAAGGCGTGGTGGGGAAAGACCACTGTGTAACATCTGCCTGCCTAAAGAAGAACAGGGGGCCCACGCAGTCATTTGGGCTCCGCTGACGCCTCAGCTAAAAATGTAACCGTACAGACCTGTAAATAGGAATGATTACTCTTTCAGTATGCAAAGAAATGGAATGTTTACATATGTATTGCATGTCCAATTGTACAGATCATCAAAGTATTTTATGAATAAAGTATATTTTTGAAATTTAAAAAAAACCCTCACCGATAGGGACTGCCCTCTAACTCAACCCTCACCTATAAGGACTACCCTCGAACCCAACCCTGACCTATAGGAATTGCCCTCGAATTGCCTGACTTATAGGGACTGCCCTCTAACCCAACCTTGGTCTATAGGGACTGCCCTCTAACCCAACCGTCTATCAACGGGCTGCCATGTAACCTAACCCACAATCAAGGGGCTGTCCTCCTGTCCAGTCCAAAGTATGTTAGAAACACTGAGACATTCTCTTTGATTTGTTAGCACAACTGGTTTCAGTAAGCCATCCTCCTATCCAATATGATCAGGAGGTGACCATTCATTGTTGAAGATAACATGAGCTGGGAGTCTGAACAATGAAGCTTGTGGTGGTATCTGGATATTGTGCTCTCTCTGCTCTTTCTGCAGCCCTCTGGATAGCAGCCTGACATATGTGAGGCAGGGCCAATTGCAAACTTTAAAGCTGATTTATGTAGAATAAATGAGAGACATTTTTTAATGAGGTATATTTCGGTTTATTTGTAAAACTGCAGCAGATTAATCCTCTTCCATAGAATTTATATGTTACCATTCAAAGAAAATAATTACACTGCAGTACCTGATTGAGCTGGTTCATTTTAAATTGTTACATTTGTGATTATACAAATGTTTTGGTGAAAATTTTAACTGTAACACCCTACTTGAGAGACCACCAAATCTGCTGGCCCTTACCTTTATCATGGCTGCAGTTTCTCTCTCGCCAATGTATTTGATGCCATCACTCTATAATCCTGCTCAAAACATAGCTCTGAGCTTCCTTCTTTTAAAAGGATAATTAATAAAAATGAAACAAATAAAATAACATTTCAGAGAAGGATTTTAGATTAATTTATAGCAGGATTGTGCTGTTAAGTTAAATTTGTTTTGTAAGAGGTTGAAAAGTGCAGGTTGTGTGAAATAGGAATGAGATTCTAGCAGAATCTCATGAGATTCTGTGGTGTTTGGTTCAGACAACATCAGTTTAAGACAAGCCAGAGTAAGAGATTGGCAGTTAATATATTGCAGAATGTCTGAGGTCACATCTTTGATTCCTTCCAGCTGAGCAACCAGTCTGAAAGATGTTGGAGTGAAAGACTGACAGAGGATACAAACTCCTTTAGTGAGAAATATTTTCAGAAATATACTAATTAAGACCGTGAATTCAGCTCTCAAAAGAGACATTGTAGCACACCTCCGTTTCCTATGTTATAAAAATTATTAGAAAATAAGGTGGAATTCTCTCTATTTTATGTTGAACATTTGACTATGTATTTAAAAATAGACGCAGAACCATTTATTAGTTTCATTGATGTACATTAGTCAGTTTTTCTTTCGTAATACATTAAAAACATTTGAAACATTCCTACCTTGGCCAGCGCATTAAACATATTCTCAAATCACTGCAATTGGCGGAAATTATTATTTTGAGCTGGGACTTCATGGGGGGTGGGGGTGGTGCATTCGCAGATTACATTGTTGTTAATCCACATTTTAAAATTATGCAAACTTGATTCAGATGTCAATGTAATTCACATTAAAAATGTCATGATCATATGCTCTGGCCAAATTCCCCTGGATTACACTGCTGGTGAAGCAAGTGGAAATGAGCACAGACAGTACTGTTGGCACTCCAGGTTCTAAAGTCTAACAGTTGAGTGGACCAACCCTCCCTGCACTGATGCTCCTTTTTATATCCAGTTTTAAAAGCATTGCTCAGGAGCTTCCCATATGTGCTCCCTCCATGAACTGTCAATTCGCAGCAAGCAATAAAAAATGTTCCCAGAACATCTCACCACAATAACATTTGATTTCTTTTCTTGACAGGTTTGAAATTGAAATCGAACCGATGTTTTTGATTTTGGCTTTGTATGATTTAAAAGAGAGGAGAAAGGTGATTATCAGTGACACTTGGTGAGCGTAGAGCTGCTGGAAGGTTGTAAGTTATTCCCATGGTTTTCCAGCATTAGACTTGTAAACCAGGAATCCCGACACATCTGCTGCATTGGTTTATACACCAACATGTTTGATGTGAAATGCTATGAAGATGGAAACTGAGAAAATGTTTATCTATGATGGATTATTTTCTACTGTTAACAGCGCACAGTGAACTAAAACTATTTACTGCCGATAGGTTCTGCATGCGATATCATTTCTGTCTCATATAATGAAATATTATGTAGAAATATTAGCGAGTTTTGAGAAGATTTGTAGCTCAGGGTGAGGTTCTGGATGTAGGTTTGCTCCCTGAGCTGGTGGGTTCATTTCCAGACGTTTCATCACCCTACTAGGTAACATCTTCAGTGGGCCTCAGGGCGAAGCACTGTTTATAATTCCTGCTTTCTATTTATATGTTTGGGTTTCTTGGGTTGGTGATGTCATTTCCTGTGGTGACATTATTTCCTGTGGGGATGCCATTTCATGTTCTTTTTCTCAGGCGGTGGTAGATGGGGTCTAACTCGATCTGTTTGTTGATAGAGTTCCGGTTGGAATGCCAAGCTTCAAGGAATTCTCGTGTATGTCTCTGTTTGGCTTGTCCTCGGATGGATGTGTTTTCCCAAAATGCAGCACCTCGCATTTACCTGAATTAAATTCCATCTGTCACTTCTCAGCCCATTAGCCCATCTGGTCAAGATCCTGTTGTAATTTGAGGTAACCCTCTTCGCTGTCCACTACACCTCCAATTTTGGTGTCATCTGCAAACTTATTAACTTTACCTCTTATTCTCGCATCTAAATCATTATGTAAATGACAAAAAGTAGAGGACCCAGCACCGATCCTTGTGGCACTCCACTGGTCACAGGCCTCCAG
>NC_057740.1:17357170-17489536 GCF_004010195.1 Chiloscyllium plagiosum
AGTTTGCCAACCTCCAGTCTTCCGGCACCTCAACTGTGACTGTCGATGATACAAATATCTCAGCAAGAGGCCCAGCAATCACTTCTCTAGCTTCCCACAGAGTGCTCGGGTACACCTGATCAGGTCCTGGGGTTTTATCCACCTTTACCCATTTCAAGACATCCAGCACTTCCACCTCAGTAATATGGATATTTTGCAAGATGTCACCATCTATTTCCCTACAGTCTATATCTTCCATATCCTTTTCCACAGTAAATACTGATGCAAAATACTCATTTAGTATCTTCTCCATTTTTTGTGGCTCCACACAAAGGCCGCCTTGCTGATCTTTGAGGGGTCCTATTCTTTCCCTTGTTATCCTTTTGTCCTTAATGTATTTGTAAAATCTCTTTGGATTCTCCTTAATTCTATTTGCCAAAGTTATCTCATGTCCCCTTTTTGCCCTTCTGATTTCCCTCTTAAGTATACTCCTACTTCCTTTATACTCTTTTAAAGATTCACTCGATCTATCTTGTCTATACCTTACATTTGCTTCCGTCTTTTTCTCAACCAAACCCTCAATTTCTTTAGTCATCCAGCATTCCCTATACCTACCAGCCTTTCCTTTCACCGTAACAGGAATATACTTTCTCTGGATTCTTATTATCTTATTTCTGAAGGCTTCCCATTTCCCAGCCATCCCTTTACCTGTAAACATCTGCCCCAATCAGCTTTTGAACGTTCTTGCCTAATACCGTTAAAATTGGCCTTTCTCCAATTTAGAACTTCAACTTTTAGATCTGGTCTATCATTTTCTGTCATTCACCGCAGGACATGACATCACCACATGAAATGACGTCCCCAACCGAAAGAAACCCAAACATATAAATGGAAAGCAGGAATTATCAACATTGCTTCACCCTGAGGCCCACTGAAGATGTTACCTCGTAGAGTGACAAAATATCTGGAAATGAAACTTCCAACTCAGTGAGCAAACCTACATTCACAATCAAGAAATATATGTGGTGTTTCTATGGGGGAGGGAGTAATGTGTAATTGGTCAGTTTATCGTAGAGAGTTTGCTCAGCAGTCTTTGTTATTTTGGGGATTTCAAAGAGATTAGTTGACTTCCTTATTGCAATATATCTATTTATTGTACATGTTAAGTACTACTTAATTAGAACAACAATTCGCATGCATTTGGTATCTTCTTCCATGTAATCAAACAAAGACAGACATTGGGCTATAGAAAATGATATTATGAGACGTTTGGAATGGGTGGAAGGAGAGAAGCATAAAGATGTATTTCTAGTTTTTAGGGAATGAACTTGTCTGATGGTTGTTTTCTGCTTGAGTAAATTTTCTTCCACCTACCAAAGATGGGAAATCATGTGTCAACAACATTGGATATAGCTGGTAAACTGGTGTACAATGACAATGAGTTCTCTGTTCAATCCCTGGAGCTCACTAGATTTATCTGTTGGTATTGGGAAGGTAACAGGACACTATAGATCACAGAGCAAATGAATCTGCTAATGAAATCACGTGGTAATACTGAAAATAAGTTAACAACAAGAGTATAAGTAAAAGAACAAGTAAGTAGGTATGTTTGAGAGTATTAAGCTTTTTTTGATTTGGAAATATAGGCCAAATTCAAGTTGAGAAATATGGTTATTTCTCTGCTGATAACTTCATGCTACTGTTTGTGGTTGATGTATCTGTTACAGAGTCCTTGTGTTTCATTTGCTGCTGTCCAGTTAGAGTTGGCCTGGGGAAGATATTTCCTGTGAGAGCTGGGATAAGTGTTAGTGTGCCTTGATTTTCCAAACTGCCTGTTTATATCCAAAGACATGGCATCATTTGATGAATAAAAACAATTAAAGAACCTAGTGTCCACTTGTGTCTACGTGATTTTAAGTTCCATGCCATTAAGTATTCTATTCCTTTTTCCCAGATTTCAGAAAATTTCTACTTGGATATGAACTCGGAAGAATTTCGAGACATTTCTCAGTCACAAGCACAGTCCCTGTGCTATTTCAGAAAAGCCATCTTCTCAATCACCCAGCCTTCTTCTGAAATTTTCTTGGTCATTAAGGTATGGGCTGCCCTAGAATGCTGGTGGATTCCATGGCAACAACACAACCATAAAACTTTTAATTGCAACTTTGGTGTAAATACATAATGTTATTGTCTATCACAAGAAAAAGGCAGAATGTGAAGATCATTTGGACCATTGTAATTAATCTTAAAGAAGATCCAATCATTATTGCCTCATCTGCTATCAGGGAGTCTGTTCCATATGCTGACTGCTGTATGTGTGAAGAATGTGCATCCTCATATCAGTCCTACAGTTGTATTTTACCAGTTTGATCTTGCATTCCTTGTCCTACTTCAGACTTGCAAATGGGATATGGAAGTGTTCAAGAAAGACAAAAGAGTGAAGTTGCATTTATTAAGTCCCTTTCATGACTTCAGGAAATCCTAATTCCTTTATAACCAATAAAACATTCTTAAATTGAATTCATTTTTATCATGTAGCATATGAGTAGCCAATTTGTCGACAGTGAATTTCTGTGAACACATAATGTGATAAGTAGCCAGTTGATTCTCTTCAGTGATGGTCAACTTTGAACAATGCAATAGGATCTTTGCACAGAGGGCTGGTGGCATCAGTGTCTCATTTGAAGAATGGATCCTTACAGTCATGTATTTCTCAATATGATTGTGCAACTTTCTGAAAAGTGTAATTTCTTTCTCCCCAATTTCTTTTTCCCAGACCACAAAAAGCTAGGAAACAGCTTCTGTACATTTCCGATCAGAAGAATGCACAATTTGACCAAGACTTCCTCTGACTCATGTTTGACACCACAGTTCAACATCTGTCTGACACTGATTGCTGAACTGTAATTCTACTCAGGAATCTTAGATATCTTTAAATTTCTATTGCTTCAGCACCAACACCATTCAATAAGTGTGTCTTTTGCTAACTTTCTTTTCTTTCCTGTGGCCATAGTCAGCGGGAAATTGAGAAGCAAATTTGTAAGGAGATTTCAGTTATCTGTAAGAATTATAGAGTGGTAATGGTAGAGGATTTTAACTTTCCAAACATAGATTGGGACTGCCATAGTATTAAGGACTTGAATGGAGACTAATTTGTTAAGTGTGTATAATAAAATTTTCTGTTTCAGTATATGGATGTAACAACTATAGAAGGTGCAAAACTTGACCTACTCTTGGGAAATAAGGCAGGACAGGTGACTGAGGTGTCAGTGGGGGAGCACTTTGGGGCCAGTGACCATAATTCTATTAGTTTTAAAATAGTGATGGAAAAGGATAGGCCTGATCAAAAAGTTAAAGTTCTAAATTGGAAGAAGGCCAATTTTAATTGTATTAAGTGAGATAGGGGCAGATGTTCTTTGATAAAGGGTTAGCTGGAAAATGGGATGCCTTCAAAAATGAGATAATGAGAGTACAGAGACAGTATGCTCCTGTTGGGGTGAAGGGCAAGGCTGGTAGGTGTAGGAAATGCTGGATGACTAAAGAAATTGAGGTTTTGGTCAAGAATAAGAAAGAAGCATATATCAGGCATAAACAGTAGAAATTGCGTGATTCCCTAAAAGAGTATAAAGGCAGTAGGACTATACATAAGAGGGAAATGGAAGAAGGCAAAAAGGGAACATGGGATAGCTTTGGCAAATAGGGTTAAGGAGAATCCACAGGGATTCTACAAATATGTTAAGGAAAAAAGGGTAACTAGGGAGAGAATAGGGCCCCTCAAAGATCGACAAGGCCACCTATGTGTGGAACTGTAGGAGATGGGGGAGATACTAAATGAGTGTTTTGCATCAGAGTGGAGAAGGATATGGAAGATGGTGAATGTGGGGAAATAAATAACTACATCTTGAAAAATATCCATAATATGGAGGATGAGGTACTGGATGTCTTAAAACGCGTAAAGGTAGATAAATCCCCAGGTGTACCTTAGAAATCTGTGGGAATCTAGAGAAGAGATTGCTGGGCCACTTGCGGAGGTATTTGTATCATTGATTGCCACATGCAAAGTGCTGGAAGACTGGAGGTTGACTCATATGGTGCCACTATTTAGGAAAGGTTGCAAGGAAAAGCCAGGGAACTACAGACAGGTGAGCCTGACATTGGTGGTGGGCAAGTTGTTAGAGGGAATCCTGAGGGACAGGATTTACAGAAAAGGCAAGGACTGATTAGGGATAGTCAACATAGCTTTGTGCATGGGAAGTCATGTCTCACTAACTTGATTGAAAGATTGTGAGAAGTAACAAGGAGGTTTGACGAGGGCAGAACAGTGGTCATGATCTATATGGCCTTCAGTAAGATGTTTGACAAGGTTCCTCATGGTAGACTGGTTAGTAAGGTTAGACCACACAGAATAGAGGGAGAACTAGCTATCTGCTTACAGAACTGGCTCAAAAATAGAAGAAGGAGGATGGTTGTTGAGGGTTACTTTTCAGACTGGAAGCCTGTGATCAGTGGTGTGCCACAAGGATCGGGGCTGGGTGCGCTGCTTTTCGTAATTTATATAAATGATTTGGATGTGAACATAGGAGGTATAGTTAGTAAGTTTACAGATGACACCAAAATTGGAGGTGTAGTGGACAGTGAAGAAGGTTACTTTGGAGTACAAAGGGATCTTGATCAGATCAACTAATGTCCCGACGAGTGGGAGATGGAGATTAATTTAGACAAATGTGAGGTACTGCATTTTGGAATGGCAAATCAGGACAGGACTTATACACTCAATGGTAAGGTCCTGGGGAGTGTTGCTGAACAAAGAGACCTTGGAGTGCAGGTTCTTAGCTCCTTGAAAGTGGAGTCACAGCTAGACAGGATAGTGAGGAAGGAGTTTGGTATGCTTGCCTCTATTGGTCTGTGTGTTGAGTATGGATTTATGTGGTCATTGTGCAGCTGTACAAAGGCCAGTTTTGGAGTACTGCATGCAATTCTCATTATCAGATGTAAACATTGTCCTCTGTGTAATGATAATATAGTGAATAGTTGACAATGCAGATTCAAAGAGGGACAATCCAGCCTGACTAACCTCTGGAGGAGTATGACAAGTGGACCATATTACATTTACATGTTATACCTAAACAAAAACTATTTGACAAAGCTCTACACTAAAGGTTACTGCAGCAGTGATCTCAAAGTGCATGTTTTCTGCTCATTTCTCTACACATTGTTATTGATTTAATCTCAAAGCTGTGGATATTCAGAGTAAATCTTTGGATTAGATAAAATGTCTGAACTGTAGATAACAGTGGGTATTTGTTGGAGAAGTTAAGTCAGCATTGGCAGGGTGTAGTAGAAAGCAATTAATGAGTCTCAGAAACAGTACTAACTCTTAATTTATATCAGTAACATATTCAGAAATGCAATGCAAATTTGTCTATTATATCAAACAGGAGGAGGCAGCTGTTGTGAGTCCTAGGGGTCGCAGTAGTCATAACGGCACACAAACCAACAGCCACGCTCAGACAACTCACCAGAACGAAGGACCCGATACCCAAGTCTGGCTGTCAGTTCTGAGATGTTCCTGATGTATGGTGTACCAGCACACAAACCAACAGCCACGCTCAGACAACAACTCACCAGAACGAAGGACCCGATACCCAACATGAGCAAGACGAATGTAGTGTACAAAATACCATGCAAGGACTGCACTAAACACTATATAGGACAACAGGAAGACATCTAACAATCCGCATACATGAACATCAACTAGCCACGAAACAACATGACCAGCTATCCTTAGTAGCCACACACGCAGACAACAAGCAACATGAATTCGACTGGGAAAACACTACTATCATAGGGCAAGCCAGACAGAGAACAGCCAGGAAATTCCTAGGCTCGGCGAACAGAACCACAACAATGAGCACCCGAGCTACAAATCTTCGCACAAACTTTGAATGCACACCTCTCATTTACCTAAATTAAACTCCATCTGACACTCATCGGGCCATTGCCTGATCTGATCAAGATCCTGTTGTGCTCTGAGGTAATCTTCTTCACTGTCCACGACACCTCCAAAGTTGGTGGCAGTTTTAATAACCATACCTCACGTATTCACATCCAAATCATTTCTATAAATGACAAAAAGCAGTGGGACCCAACAGCGATCCTTGTGGCACACCACTGGTCACAGGCCTCCAGTCTAAAAAGCAACCCTCCACCATAACCTTCTGTCTTTTACCTTCAAGCCAGTTCTGTATCGAAATGGCCATTTATCCATGTATTCCATGTGATCTAACCTTGCTAGCCAGTCTACCATGAGGAACCTTGTCGAACGCCACACTGAAGACCATATAGTTTGTCTTTGAACTGTAACTGAAGTTACATTTTTGAACATACCAGTTTTTCTCCTTTTAACCCATGTATCTAATTTCTGAATGGCAAGGCTGTCAAAAGGGCTGAATGCTCAACTGTTGTTTGTCCTTATGGAATTCAGGTGAATTTGCGGGTTTAGGTTCATAGGATCTCAGGTGAAGAAGACCATAAAAAGTAAATGATTTTCTAGGTTGTATCCAACAATGTATAGTATAAAAGACAAAAGGAAATGATGAACCTAAATAAAGGTTGATGAAAACCCCTGATAGAGCACTGGAGGATGCCCACAATCAGAAGAATATTGTGGAGTTAGACCAGATGGAAGATTGCTTAAAATGTTGCCTGAACTGAGGAAATACAAATATGAGGAAAGGTACAAAAAACCTAGATGTAAATTGTAGGGTGATTTGATGGTAATGTTTCAAGTTGAGAAGATGGGCAAGACGCCTCTGGGTGTTCTCCAGTACTCCTGCAATCCTCATTTATTAGACTTCTTTAGAAACTAATCTTTTTTTTATGCACTTGGTAACAGCAATAATTTGGACTGCAAATAAGGCCTCAGTTTAAACTCTCATGCAAATAACAACAGTTTTACCCCTACAAGAGACCTTAATTATTGCGTTTATTAGTAACTGACATCGAATATTCAGGTCTTGACTGAGGCACCAATCCACAATTTTCCAATCCTGGTGAGGGGCACAATAATTGGATCAAGTCAACACTTTGAGCAATTAATTAAAGTTTTGCCTTGTGATCTTTCACTGGATATTCTTTCAACACCCTTTAAAATGTAAAATTGTAAAATATTTTGTAAATTGAGTTTCTTTGTGTTTCAGGTGGAGAAGGTGCTACAGCAGGGCAGTATCACTGACTGTGCTGAGCCATACATGACCATTAAAGAGAACGAGACAGCCAAGGTATGTAGATAGAACACCTCAGAAACACTCCTCCCCCATTCCCCAAGATGGGAAGCCATTTTCTGTCAGTTGATCTCCCAGAAGCTCCAACCCTGGGCAAATATGAAAGCACAAGAATAGTAAATAATTAATTTAAGTTCTTGTAAACCAGTATCTCCTGTTTACAGAGATCTCCAGTATCCATTACCTGTCATGAATTCCATATCAAAACCTGTCTTAGACTAATTTTGATTAGATTCATAGAGTCATTGAGATGTACAGCATGGAAACAGACCTTTCAGTCCAACCCGTCCATGCTGACCAGATATCTCAACCCAATCTAGTCCCACCCGCCAGCACCCGGCCCATATCTCTCCAAACCCTTCCTATTCATATACCCATCCAGATGCCTTTTAAATGTTGCAATTGTACCAGCCTCCACCACTTCCTCTGGCACATCATACCATACACATACCACCCTCTATGTGAAACAGTTGCCCCTTAGGTCCCTTTTATATCTTTCCCCTCTCACCATAAATATTTGCCCTCTAGTTCTGGACTCCCCCACCCTCGGGTAAAGATCTTGTCTATTTATCCTATCCATGCCCCTCGTAATTTTGTAAACCTCAATGAGATCACCCCTCAGCCTCCGATGCTCCAGGGAAAACAGCCCCACCCTGTTCAAATATAGCTCAAATCCTCCAAGCCTGGCAACATCCTTGTAAATCATTTCTGAACCCTTTATGAAATTGGTCTGGCTGGTGAGAGCTTTAATGTTTCTTTCAAAAAGCAATGCCTCTGACAGGTGTCAATTCAGATTTTAGATTTTACGCTAAAGATTCCAGAGTGGAACCCACAGCTATGATTTATTGTCCTGCCAAGCCCCAGCTGCCCTGACTTCTCTGCTCGGGTGTGTGGTCTCTCTCATCTTGTTGAGCTCCTTTAGATTTTGCTTTTGCCTTGAAATTGTCAAAATGCCTTCCAGACAAAAGAAAAGGTCGGAAAGCTTCGGTTCCAGGCAAATTCTTTTTGCCAGCGCCTGAGTTTGTATCGAATGCCATTCGCCTGGGCTGCAGTTGACCTCATGAGTCTCACATCCAATCGCAGTTCCCAGAATTCGCTGAACAGAGAGACCATCAATGGAGGTAATTCAATCGGAAAGAAAGCATCACATCATTGCTGTGTGATTCATATTGCTCTGTTGGTTTCAGCCTGTTGCTGTTTCGTCCCATAGAAGGCTCTGGTCTCCATTCCCAACTACATGATCATTTAGCTAAACCTCAGTCAGAAATCAATCAGGGAAGGGAGAATTAACCTGCATTCCTGATCGTTATTACCAATCACCCCAGTTTTGTGTATTTCATTTCCTCTGGGTATTTATGTGTGTGTGCTTACATTTATCTGAGCTGATTAGCCTTCCAATTATCACAGTTCGATCAATCCATGTTAAATAAGCACTGGGTTGAAGTAGCTGAGAAGAAGGAGGATTGCTGTAGAAAGCTGGGAGCTCGGTGGGAAGCAGAATAATCAGATCCAAAATTGATGCATTATTTATTCAAGATTAGAGTGGTGCTGGAAAAGCATAGCAGGTCAGGCAACGTCCGAGGAGCAGGAAAAATGACGTTTCGGGCAAAAGCCCTTCATCAGGAAAGGCATTACTTATTCGCCCAGTCACAGCTGCTTCGGTGAAGTTGTTACTCAATGATAGTCCCAAATAAGCTACAAACATCTGCCAGGTCTGGCATGACTTAAAACTGGCAGCTGACTGCTGTGGGCCTTGAAGTCATATGGATTCTAAGCTGCTGGAGTGAACCTACTCTGTCATGGATCGGTGTATTTTTATCATCAGCTCATTTGGAATGACATTTTTCCAGGTTGCTGCCAGTCTCTCATTCTCAGGATGTTTAGTGATATGAGAACAATTTTAACCAATTAGAAAAATTTGGTCAGACTGGGCGCAAAACTGAATTTATATCAGCTAGGGTTCACTCAGAGAGTATCTTTGGATATTGTGTAAAACCAGAAATCAGCTTAACCCTGTGGCCTTCACTCACAGGGAGTGAGTTACATGTTAAGCCAGCTAAGAATCTTTCAGCATGGAAAGAGGCCACTTGGCCTATCATTCCTGTACTGGTTCTTTGGGCAGTTCTACCCAATGCGTCCATCTCTGTTGCTCTTTCCCTTGCAAACAATAGAAGAACAAAAACAGCTGCTGATCTTTGAGAAAGTGGAACTAATCGCATTTAGTTCCTATAACTGTTCCTTTGCATGTTACATGTAGGCAGTGGGAGTGAGATGCGTTCACGATCATTGGACAACAGGAATCACATCCCCCAATTTGGACCTGTACAGCACAGCCTCAACATGTTTAATAAACAGGTATGGTGAGCATGCACTGCAAGAACAGCAATATCCAAAGTTCATCTTTCCCCAAACACTGCTGATTGTTCTTCTCTCAGCTGGGCTTGATCACTGCCAACAGCAGCCTTTGCAATTTTCAGACAGATTATTATCAATATCTCGTAGCCCTCTTGTTGACTTCTGTTTCTGCTTTTGCTGCAAACTTCCTCTTTAGTAGGTTTCTGTACCTGAATGTACCTTTACTTTATGTGTGTGTTAATTACCTCCATAGTAATGGTGCCTCTTGGTGGTGGTGACGAAAATTGAATTTTGCTTTCAGTTTGACAGAGAGAGGAGTGGGTATGAGTCTATCTTGTGAAATTTAAATAAAGATAATTATGAGGGCATGAAAGCAGAGCTGGCTAAAGTAAATTAGCAAAGTTGGTTAAAGGATAGGCCAATAGAGTTGGCATGGCTGACATTTGAGGGGATATTTCAGGACACACAGTAAACGTACATTTTAACATGTAAGAAAAATTTCAAGGTACGAACTCACCACTAGATTCTTTATTCTCTGGGTTGCCTTTCTGACATTGCTAATTCTCCTTGAAGTATAGGCTAGGGGAGGCAATGCCCTATTGGTATTATTGCTGAATTGTTAACCCCGAGACCCAGGTAAACTTCTGGGGATACAGATTCGAATCTCATCATGGCAGATGATATGATTGAAATCGATTTTTAAAAAAAAGTCTGGAATTAAGAGTCTATGACGACCATGAAAACGCATCTGGTTCACTAATGTTTTCAGGGAAGGAGACTGCCATTCTTACCTGGTCCGGTCTATAACAATGTTAACTGCCCTCTGGCCTATAACAACTCTGAACTGCCCTCTGGGCAAGTAGGGATGGGCAATAAATGCTGATCTAGACAATGGTGCCATTCATCCTATGAATGAATTAGAAAAGACATGGCAAACATGTGGGATGTTGCCCAAGTGACTCTTCTCTGTCGAAGCAGAGAGGTAATGGCCTAGTAGTATTATCACCAGACTGTTAGTCAGAACCCAGATAATATTCTGGGGACCTGGGTTTGAATCCCACCATGGCACAAGGAATTTGAATTCAATTTTTAAAAATCTGGAATTAAGAGTCTGATAATGACCATGAATCGATTGTTGAGAAATACCTATCTGGTGCACTATTGTTCTTTACGGAAGGAAACTGCCATCCTTACCTGGTCTGGCTTATATGTGACTCCACAACCACGGCAATGTGGATGACTCTCAACTGCCCTCTGAACAATTAGGCAATAAATGCTAGCCTGACCAGTGTTGATGTCATCCTGTGAATGAATTAAAAAAAAACCCAGATAACGATGGACTGAGAGCTCAATGTCAGATTGTACACTGTGTCCAGCTAATGTAATAAACTAACTGCATTGAAGATTCTGATCTCAGATGGTGGCACCATTTGTAGATTAAGCTATAGAGGCAGCAAAGCTCCTGATTTAGGCCTTGCCTCCACAAGAAGGAGGAACCTTGGGTTATTGACCCCAGATATCGCTAATTTGAAAGCTTTATCTTTCTCTTTTTGTATCTCCTATATTTGGGATCTGTCCAGACCTTAAACTCATCCAAATGAGTTTTGCATTCCGGGGTGCGTAGAGTTTTTTCTTTTTACTTCTTAATACTCTGATCTTCCTTTCTTCATTGTTTGCCTGAAACCTGACTCTTCAATGAAGTGTTTTGGTCACAAAGCCAAATTGATTCTTCTTTGGTTCACTATTTGTCTTTCTGAGGCTTCTGAAGCTCTTGGGGACTGTTTTCTACAGGAAGTGTGCTACATCCATGAAGTACATAACAACAGTGACAGCACAAAAAGTAATCTGTTGTCCTTTTAAAATATTTGGATAAATGTGCATATAATTTAGTGAATTACAACAGATAAACAGTGTCAGTATTCAATGGACTCATTGGGTGCAGAGGACATTTATCTGTGAGCTAGAAGAACATGGTGATATCGAAGAACATGGGTTCAAGTCCTAGCCAAGAAATTTGTCTGCAAAATCCAAACTGACACTCTGGTGCACAGCTGAGAGTCTGTTCTACTGAGTAATGGATGACACCTCTCCTCGATGTAACCTATCACAGAAACTAGGAGCAGCAGTAGGTACTTGGGCCCTTTGGATCTGCTGCACTATTCGATATGATCACGGCTGATCCTCTGTCTCAATGCCATTATTCCCGCTTTCTCCCCAGATCCCTTAATGCCTTTAAAATCAAAAAATGTATCTTTCCTTGATAGATTCAATGACTTGGGCTCCATGAACTTCTGAGAATTCCACATGTTGAATACATTTTGAGTGAAGATGTTTTTCTTCATTTTAGTTCTGATTGGTCAACCTGTATCCTTAGCCTATGACCCAGGTTCTGAGGAAAAACATCCTCCAGTCCTGTTAAGATTTTATATGTTTGAATTAGATCCCCCTTCTCTTTCTAAATGCTAGTGAATATGAGCCCAGTCGAACTAATCTATTCTCATTGGACAGTTCTGCCACATCCGCTTTAGTCTAGTGAACCTCCCCTTGCAATCCTACTGTGGCAAATCTGTTCTTTCTCAGGTACAGAAAGGAAGACTGTAAACAATACTCCAGGTATGATATCACTACGGCATGGTTTAACTACAGTAAGACATTCCTACTTCTGAACTCAAATCCTCTTGCAATGAAGGCCAATATACCTTTTACCAAAATACTATTTGCCTTCCTAATTGCTTGTTGGTCCTGCCTGTCAATTTTAATTGACCGATGTTCAAGAACACCCATATCCCTTTGTGCATCCACATTTCCCAATCTATCACCAATTAAATAATACTCTGCCTTTCTGTTTTTCACACCAAAGTGCATTGGTTCATGTTCAGCCACTTTGTGCTGTGTCCGTGATCACACACTCACTCAACTTGTCCAAATCACTTTGAAGTCTCTTTGCATCCTCACAACTCAAAATCCCGCTCACCTTTGTGTTGTCAGCAAACTTGGAAGCATTGCATTTGGTCCCTCATCCAAGACCTTTTATAGATATCATGAAGAGCTGGTGCCTAAGCAAATATCCCATGACCCAGTTATTCCAAGTTGTCCTGGCCATTATTTATCTCTGATCCAAAATGATTAAAACAAATGATGCGGTCAGTATTACATTGCTGTTTGTGGGAGTTTGCGCTGGGTAAGTAGTCTGTAGTCTTTCCTACAACAGCAAACATGTTTCACCTAATAGACATTCAAGTACTTCTACTTTGGCTGCCCTGGGAGCGTGAAAGATTCTACATAAATGCAAGTTACTTCTTCCTTTTTCAACCATAAAAATGTATGGATGGTTAGATGGCCTGTTAATGCAGTTCACTTGCTCCTTTACATGAGAGCAGAGTTAATGTCTCGAATCAGAACTGAGGAAGGGTCACTGGACTTGAAACATTAACTCTGCTTTCTGTTCACAGATGCTGCCGGACCTGCTGAGTTTCTCCAGCAATTTTTAGGCTTTTTTCCTGATTTCTAGCATGCTGTTCTTTGATTTTGTTTTTGCTCAGATGGTCTCTTGATGACCACAGACAGTACTCCTCTGATGTCATCTTTTTACTACACAATTGAAGCCAAGAGGATTTCTAAAGTGTGAGCCCCATGAAGGAGAGTTGGTTTCTATGAATGTTTTATCTTTATGCTAATAGAGGTCAGTAAGACTGTTCCAGATACGACCAACTTGTGGCAGATTTTCCATCCAACCTCAGAAACTGCCACCAAAGTATGATTCACTCATATCACATGCCTTATCACACACTGAATGTATTCATTCTCCCAGGGTGAAAGGCACTCAAATTCTTTATGACCCATCCCAAGATAACCTGAGTCCAGCAGTTCCGAACCCACAATCAGATTATTTGGTGGTCTAGCCTGGCACACATGATCCAGTTATACCTCATGTCCCCATTGTCAAATTACTCAAGGATTGGACTGTTTGGATTATGAATGTTTTTCTCCCTGATCAGGAGGAAGATAAGCTCAGTGATGAAGACCTGATGAAGTTCATCACAGATGAGAAAAAGCCATCACCTTTACTGAGGAGACTGCGCAAGATCCCAGGTAATCTTTAACACGATGAGTTGTATGTCCTGGCAACTCTCTTCTCTATAATACACCCATCACCCACAGGAATCCTGTTCTCTGTCATACACCTATCCCCCGGGGAATCCTCCTCTCTCTAAAACACCTATTGCCCGGGGAATCCCTCTCTGTGTAACACACCCATTGCCCCCAGGGAATCCCCCTCTCTATTGTAGACCACACTATAATACACGCTCCCAATCCCTGGCAACCCCACAATATATACCCCATCTCCACCCAGTCCCTGGAAATCCTGCACTGTGTAATATATATCCCTTACTCTTTATACAACATCTTTTTCATATCCTTGCATTTATATACTTTTTAATATACTGCAATCCCTTCCAACCACTGTGAATTCCACACCATATAATCTGCTCCCCCAGTTGGCACAGTGGTTAGCACTGCTGCCTCTCCGGTTTCCTCCAAAGATGTGGTGGTTAGATGGATTGGCTATGGGAAATGCAGGGTTACAGTGATTGGGTAGGGGACTGGGTCTGGGTGGGATGCTCTTTGGAGAGTCTGTGTGGACCTAATGGTGGAACATCCTGTTTCCACACTGTCGGAATTCTATGATTCAATCCCTAGGAATTTTGCACTATGAAAAACTACCCCAATCACTGGGGAATTTATAATGTGATATCCATTCCCCCAGTCCCTGGAAATTCTACAGTCAATAATACAGTATCCCAGACCCTGAGGAATACTACACTATATGTATGGGTTGAGTATGTTTGCTATATGGATTAGACTTATCCTCAAGTGAGATCTGTTAACATTATCATATGTTTTTGATTGAAGGTATTTTCCGATTTGAATTGAGCCATGTTAAAGACACTCCATCCTTTTGTTTCACCCCGGACTTCTTGGAATTAAAGTCATCAAATAGTGGGGATACAGAGTTGGCTTTAGAAGTTTTAGAATTCCCTCTGCCAGGAGTTTTGACTCCATACACAATCTACAGGTAAGTGGGAGTTTGCAGCTTTCATTCTCAAGATGGTTCTTTTTCCTGCAACACCCCTTACCCCTCCACCATTTTCAACCCCTCATCCCTATTCAATTCCTTGACTTCCCCTCCAGTGGGATCTCACTGATATGTTAAACTCTGTGTATATGCCTTAAACCTCAGGCATTACCTGACAGTGGAATGTTCAGGGCATCAGGACACTGTCACCCTGCTTTGGTCTGCCACTAACTGTCATTGTCCAGTCTAGGCCCACATGGCCAACATATGCTCTGCTCTCATGGGACAATTTTACCATTGGTTAGCTGTTTGCACACGTTTTACTTAGTCTATTTTTGCCACCTAGTGGCTATAATCTGTATACTTGAGCTGTAGTAATCTGAGTCTCGACTCTGATCTCTAGCATCTGCAGTCCTCACTTTCTCCTTGTAGTAATCAGAGCAAATTTCTGTTTGAAGCTGATTGATTGTTGTTACATGTACTGAGATACAGTGAAAAGTATTGTTTTGTGTGCTATCTGATCTGAAATATACTTTTTTATCTGTTGGATTTGTAATCTCCCAGCATTGACTGATCTGACAGCACAACGCAACATCCTTTCATAACTATTTCTGAGGTGGATAGATGTTGGATTGATATAAAATCTAACTGGTCCACTAATGTCCATTGAACAAGGTAACTGCCATATTTAGTCAAACTCCAATCTTGCCAATGTGGTTGACCAACTTTAAAGTTGGTCTACCCAACCACTCAATCTAACAGACTGGTTCAAGGGTGTTCATCACCACCTACTCAGGGCAGCTTAGATTGAGCAGTGAACCCTATAGTTACTGGTGTTCTAATCATGGCCAGAGATGGAGAGACATACGTGAGTCAAGAGTGTGGTGGTGGAAAGGCAGCATCTGAGGAGCAGGAGAATCGATGTTTCAAGCATAAACTGTTCATCAGGAATGAGGCATGTGGGCCAAGGGGGCTGAGAGATAAATGGGAGTGGGGTGGGGCAGGGGGAAGGTAGCTGAGAATGTGATAGGTAGATAACATGGGGGGTGGGGAATGCAGATAAGTCAGAGAGGAAGGTGGACTGGATAGGTGGGAAGGAAGACGGACAGGTAGGACAGGTCAAGAGGGCGGTGCCAAGTTGGAAGGTTGGATCTGGTATAAGGTCAGCAGAGGGGAAATTAAGAAACTGGTGAAATCCACATTGATCCCACATGGTTGTTGGGTCCCAAGGCGGAAGATGTGTTCTTCCTCCAAGCGTTGGGTGGGAAGGGTTTGGTGATGGAGGAGGCCCAGGACCTGAATGTCCTTGGGGGAGTGGGAGGGGGAGTTAAAGTGTTCAGCCACGGAGTGGTGGGGTTGTTTTGTGCGTATCCTGGACATATCCTCTGAAGCATTCCCAAATAGGTGTCCTGTCTCCCCACTGTAGAGGAGACCAATCGGGAGCAACGAATACAGTAAATGACATGTGGAAATGCAGGTAAATCTCTGGCGAATGTGGAATTGAGACATACATCTGATGAATATGTCAGTGTACAATACAAACGTGAAACGCACAAGACTATTACTGTGTCTGTTCTCATTTGACCTCTTCAAATGTGAAGGATATTTAAAACACAAATAATCTTTGGTTTCCTCAGATGTGGAATCCTGATGTTGTTTGCTGCACTTGTGGTTCTGGGGATTGGTGAAATGAGGGTTTGGAATGAAGATGATTTGAGTAGTAATTCTATCATTTTGAATGTATTCTTTATCACTGTTCCCAGGATCCTGGTTGAAGTTTTTATGTCTGCTCAGTGTCACTTGAGTGGTGAGGTCAGTCTGTTAATATGGAGGTGTTCTGTATATGAGTTTGGTCTTTGACCAGCTACAGTCTGGGATTGGCTTATTTTCAGAAAAGAATATGGTAAATGTGTTTGTCACAGGGGACTGTGAATCTAAAAAAGCTTTCACTGCTAGCATTTTCATCACTTCGTGTCTTGGGGCACTTGTAGACATTTTTGGATAAAGATTAATGACTACACTGAGGAAACAACTCCATTATCGTTATGTTGTACAACTATCAGGATGGTGGAAGGTAAAGTAAATGTACTTTGATCTTTTCTCTTTAGCAACTCTCTGTACCTATGGTGTATGGAGAATGATGTCATGCTAAGACGGCCACATCAGACGTTAATTGTAAATCCAACTCCCACTCCCCACAGTAATAAGCAAATAGACCAGACAAATATTTAAACCAAAAGGATAGTTTTTTTTTTAGACAAAATATGATTAAAGAAATCATTTGATATTAAAATAACAGGCTTTAAAGGTTCTGTACAGCAGATGATAGAGGGTGACTCATTCCTCTCTGGGAGAGGCTCAGCCATTTTTATAAATTACAAAAGGCAAATTTGGAATATTAAATGTTTAAATACATAAAGGCAAACAAAAGAAACAATTAATAGTCTCAATTCTGAAGCTATTCATAGCCATGGTGATAAAGTCAATATGACTTGGACACATTCCTTTAAGTAGGAATCAAGCTACAAGTGTAACAGAGAAGCTGGTTTAAACAGTGACTAGCGCACTCAGGATGTGATATTGTAGGCACCTGAATCCAGGCCTGTCACTCTGGGTTTATGCCAGTGCCAAGATTGCACCCACATTTACTGTATAGGTTCACCAGAAACAATATATCTGTTTAACTTTATTTCAGAGAAAAAGCACAGCAATTTTATGGAAGTACAAAGAAAGGGTTCCTTTCAGAGCCACTGACATTTAAGAAGCTACAGTGTGCTGTTGCTTTGCTTCTGACAGTCTTGGCCTGGCCCTTCAGTGATAGAATGGTGCACTTTGACAAACCTTTTACCAATATAATGTCCAGGGACTTAGTAATTCTCTAGTATTCTGACACTAGTGTCAGCTCACTGTATGCCCAGTGGCAGTGATGTGTACACTGTTTTCTGAAGTACAGATTACTCCTAATGCAGCTGAAATGAGAGTTAGCTCTGGGATGCTTGGATTTGAGTGATGTAGTAAATTGCTGAATGATCAGTGAGCAAAGGGTGAAATTGCATATTGGGAAAGCTCACAAACTTTCTTTTACAGAAGTTAGCTGCATTTACATGTTATTAACTTAAAAATTGAAAAAAAAACACTCAAGTAAAACTAATAGCTGCTTAGTGGCTTTGTGGACTTTGGATATGCTTGCATAGCTCAGCTGTTAATCCTGTGATACTTACTGCATTGTTTTGTTGCATAAACAGATAAAAATTATACATGTTTGGAGACTCTAGTCAGTGCATCCATTTTCCTTTAAAATATTGCATTGTATTCTCATCCCAGATGTAAACAGTGACTGCTTTTCTGTATTCTATCTCTGTCTCACTCTATCACTCTCACCCACACAGTCTCTGCCAGAATCTGAGTTGTTGTCGTTTATGCCTCTAGTTCCATAGGGCGAATCATCATTGTTGTGGTTTTCAGTGGGTAATTTCTGCCTTTCCAGGGCTTCCAGAATATTCCCTGTTTCCTCTCATGTCTCTGTCGGGGCTTGCTGGCAAAATACTTGCCATTCAGGTTGGCCTGTCCACACGTAGTGAACCACCATCCACCTGGAATAGACAGAAAGATGCCATTAAAGCTGTGGAAAACAAGCCAGCTCACAGCTCCAGTAAAATGTCGAGTCTGCCATGTATTTAATGCATGTAGAACCAGTCAGCATTGAGGTGGGCAGGGAGGCAGAATGCTCATGACCACCTGTGGGAGACACTGGACAGGAACTCACCCCCAGTTCTCCCAATCTCAAAACCAGAACAGCTGTTTTTCAGCAAAACAAAAGCAAAATGTTGCAGATGTTGGAAATCTGAAACAAACAATTCTGGAGAAACTCAGCAGGTCTGGCAGTATCTTCTCATGAAGAAATCAAGCCAGAGTCAAAACATAATTCTGGTTTTTCACACTCCACAGATGCTAACAAACTTCGTGAGTTTCTTCAGCATTCTCGGTTAGCGTCACTTCTTCCCAATGTTGGATCAAGGTTCCAACTGGTTTGACATAGAATCTATCCTTTGGGAAACACCCATTCTGTTGAAATAAAGGCCTCGCTAGCTCCCAGTGTGCAGGGACTACTGCCCTGAAGTCACCGACACATAGGTAGATCTACGCCCAGCCTCTCCACTACTCTGCAGTTCGAAGCATGTGATATCCCAGGACATTTCTGTCCATTCAGTCCATCTGCTGCTGATGACCCCTAAGGAGACTGCAGAAGTAGCATCTCCCTAAAGCATAGTGCAGAGTTCTGCCTCGAAATCAGTGTGTGGATGGCTAGCATAAGTTTCCCTCCTCCTTGTTCCCTTCCTCAACCTCTTATACTGTGGTGCCTGGGTATAGCATCCTACAGTGCAGCCATTCAGCCCATCATGTGGTTCTAGCTCTTTGAAAAATCTGTCCAATTAGACCCACACCTTAGCTTCTCCCCAGACCCTGAAAGCTTTTCTTTTCTAAGGACGTGTCAATCACTGCTTAGAAGTTCCACTGGAGTTTGTTTCTGTCATCCTTTCCAGATCAGAACACTATTCTTCGTGAAAATAGTCTTCAAGTTCTATTGACAATTAGTTTGAACCTGGGGCCTTTGGTTACCAACTCACTTGCCTGAAGAAATAGTTTCTCCATTTTATACTCCTCAATTTCACCCATTAGGTTATTTTTTTTTAATGTTTGCCATCCAAAGGAGCCAAGTGTGTTGCTGGCTCCAACTCCTGCAAGTCCCTCCGTGACAGCATTAAGTGTCTACCTACAACAAATGGACTGAGATGGTTCAAGGTGGCAATTCACCACCACCTTCTCAAGGGCACTGGGGACAGGCAATAAATGCTGGCCAGCCAGTGATGCCCATATCCCATGAATGCTCATTTTTTGATCCAATCCCAGCTTCTCTAATTTTTACAAATAGCTCATATTTGCAGAGATGCCAGTGAGCCTGAAATTCCATTGTTCTCGAGGGAAACCAAGGAGGAACATGATATTGTTTTAAAATTCAAGCATTTTTTGGGTCTGCCTGAGGACTGACCTGTTAGGTGTTTTGCACAGCTCATGTTGAACTTCAGGTCGTGGTCCTGGTCCCGAGTTGAAAAGCCCAGTCCACTCGACTCCCGGATGGCATTCTTGAGGTTTCCAGAAATGGGGCTCTTTAGGGTCATGGTGTAGTCAGTGGCCTCGCTGCCCAGGCTGAATGGATATTCAGTGTACTCAGTGTGATTCTCCCAGTCCTCCAGCTCAATACGCAACAGATATCCACCCTGGCGCACAATGGTATAAAGTTTCTCCAGACCCAGCCAGAATTCACCTGAAATCAAGAGCGTCTGATCAGAACAGAACAGAGAATTCTATTTGTTAAATGAGGATTTGCTGAATTGCTCTTGATGATCCTCTCTATGGTAGATTGGCTCAGTTGGCTGGATGGATGGATTGTGATGTAGGGATGCCAAACTGCATGGGTTCAGTTCCCACACTGGCCAAGGTGGTCAAGCTGGCCTTTAATCTCTTTTTTCACCTGAAGCCTGGTGAGCCTCAGTTTAACACTCGCCACCAGTCATCTCTCTCTAATGACAGCGCACCCTGTGATCATCTGGTGACTCTCACTAATGTTTCAGTGTGTTCTGTCCAATATTCTGCGGTTTGTTGACATCAGCAAAAAGATTACCTGCTTATTATGATGGCCTTGCTGTGTGCAATTTGTTTGTTAATTTGATTCAGGGGTCATGAGCAAAGCCAATTCTGTACAACAGAGTGGTTTGTGAGGTCACTCCAGAGGAGAGTGAAGACTCACTTGTGTTATAGAGTCATAGAGATGTACAGCATGGGAACAGACCCTGTGGACCTGTGAGTTTGGAGTCAGAAATAGACCAGATAAAGCAAGGGAACATTTAGATACTAAAGCCCATCTCGTTCACTGATGTCCTATTAGTGTCCAAACATTGTTCATATTGTGCATCTAACAAATGAAATATTTATCTTCGTACGGTTTCCTGTTTACTCCCTACCTCTTCCGAAGGCATTGGATTCAAAATGTGCTTCAGTATTCCACTAAAAGAATGGTATATTCCTACCCTCATCTCTCACTCACTTTATTGCCTGGCCATCAGGTTCTGGAGCCAGGGCTGAATTGACCCAGAGGAACCAACCCATTGTAAGCTTGGCTTCTTTTGAAGTGAGCCAATATCCGTAGTGAATAGGCCTGCTGAGTCCTGCTTACCAGTCAGGTTGCCAAATCCATTCTTGTAAGCTTGCCAGAGGCGGTCAAAGTCCACTGACCCATCCCTCCTTCTCTGGATCACAGTCCAGCCACCTTCTGTTGGAAGACAAATATTTTATGAACTCATGTAGACTTGCCCAGATGGATGAGGTGTAAAATTAGATCTGACAAAATCAAAAGCAGTTCTGTGTTTCCTGTGGTCATTCTTACCCCCGCTCCTTTTCTAGCCCCTCCCGAGCTTTGTTGCCAGGAACAAAGAGGTTAGTCGCATCCTCATTCCTGAGTAACAACAGCTCCCTCGCACTGTATCCATAAGCAGGTTCTCATCCTCTTTAAATAAGACCTTCGGCCCTGGACCCTTTTTCAACAAAAAGGAAGTAAACCTTTGACCCCATTTTTGGGAACAGTTCTGGCCTCATTTTCTGGAGAGTTCCAGACTCAGTCTCCAGTGATGTTAAAATTCTTACCTTCTGTCATTTGACAGAATGCTTCAAAGGGCTTTGAGCCTATTGGCTGGATTTTGTACACACTGGTGATTCGCTGTCCTTCCAAGTATAATTGGTGACAATCAGATGGCAGTTCTACAAGAAAGGAAGAGTGTGCACTTGTTAGGTATCAGGCATTTATTCACTCTTACTTGTCCGCATTTCAGTCTATTCCTGCAGATATTCTCACATCAAAAGTTATACAGCACGGAAACAAAGTTTTCTCCAGGTGTTAAATGTGAAGCTATTAAATTGGAGGCAGGGCAAAGAAACTAAAAGATTCTTGTTTCTTGCTATGTTTTCTTCTTAATTCTCATTTGCAGAAGGCACAAAGGTAACATTACCAAAACTTTTGCTTTAATGAATTTATACCCCTTAAGGGATGTTTATAGTAAGTTTATGTTCAATAAAAGCTTTACTCTTTCCAAAGACAGTGGTTCAACTCGGAATACATAAGTTTCAGAATCTTGAGAAATACAATTTCTCTTTGAGGGCTATTTGCCTGAACTTCAAACCATGGCGACTCAGCACTGCCAACTCAGTACAAGCTATTGTTAAAAGTTCAGCTTCTGTGCTGCAATAAATATGTCCTTTACCCCACAGTTGAACATCTGAAGTGGGTGGAGGCCATGTGTATCTGTGGGAGTGGCTAAATTACATAAGAGATTGCACGACCAATGGGAGGAGTTTATCCCCCCACCAACCCTACTTTTAGCTCTATTATTTTAACCAGAGACTGAACAGGGAGTATTTTTTCCTCTTCGCTCCAGCTGAAATAATGATGTGGAAGTGCCTGTGTCGGACTGGAGTGGACAAAGTCAGAAATCATACGATGCCACCTTATTTTTACTTTTTTATAATTATCTCTGCCTTATTTAGTTGGATTATGGGTCAACCCTTCGCTTGCTATTCAGCCACTGACACTTTGCTAACACTGTCTGACACTCTTGGTCACTTGCAGAGACTTATTCGACACTCCACTCACACAATTTGTATGATCTTTTGATCTCTCTTCCCATAAATTGTGTGTTCTGTGTGCTTCCCTCTCACTAGATCCGATGAAGGGGCTATGCTCCAAAAGCTTGTGATTTCAAGTAAACCTGTTGGACTATTACCTGGTGTTAAGTGATTTCTGACTTAGTCAACTGAAATAAATGAGTGAAGAAAGCATTAAGTATTTCCAAGTTTTGAGTTAAACAGGATGGAATTCACCCAAAATTTTAGATTAATTAACCATTTCCATTCAGTTTGTCTCTAGATTCACTTTTAGTTTATATTTTTCACTCGGACAATGATAAACCCCACTTTTAAATCTCTCCTACATGAAAGTGGGGATATGTAAATGAGAATCCCTGGGTTTTTTTTTAGTGCTTTAGTGACAGTGTTGAACACCTCTTTAAAAATCCACACAGTTTCTATGCTTTAGTTAACTTTTGAGGTGTGGGTTACAGAGCCAAGTTTGAATCTGGTTGATTGGTACGTTCAGTTCTGCATTGGAGCTGCAGGTCACTCTGTGCTGCTTTATTTTGTAACAGAAGCAGCTCAGTGCTGTTCAGGGTGAAAGGATTAGGAGGCTTTGCTGGGGTTTTTCTGAAGGCTGACGTCAATGTGAACTTTTACCCAGTTGTCTCAGGATCCTGCTGTGCCCCTCCAGGCAGATACAGTCAGGCATTCCTTACGGCTTAATCAGAGAACACTAGGTCACTTGAGGCAATTAACACTTGCTGAACTGTGTGTGTTTGTTTGCTCTAGTTTTAATGCCCAGTTCTGTTGCTAGTTTCCCCGCTCAATCTCAGACTTCCTGCTGAGTGCTTGTCACTGATAAAGGGTCTGTTGGCTCAGTATTTCATCTCACAATGGAATTAGTTGATTCAAATTTTGAAGTGCCAAAATTTTTAATTAGTTAATGTTAAATTATAAACTAGGTATGTATATTACAGGGTGTTAGATGTATATTTGGCACTTTTGGCAAATGTGTGGCACAGGATGTTTGTGTACGCTTACTGTGTAGAGTTATTGTATACCAGCCTCGTCATAATTTCATCCTATTTAACACATTTACCAACTGTATATTCTCTGCATTGTAAAAATCCCATTTACAGCAAAACCCTCAGGGTCCAATGCTCCCCAATTCTATACTCTAAAGGTCAGCTCAACCCTAACTCCATGGTTCAGCTTGCTCATCATTCCAAGTTTCAGAGCTGCACTAACTTTCAAGCGCTTACCACAATGGAGTTTATCTTAAATCCACCACAGTTTTATTCCTCTACACCTCTGGAAAGTACTCTAGCCTCCCTGAAAACACAGCTCTCAGGCTCTGACCATCGCACCCACCCTACAACCAACCATTAGCAAAAAAGTTCCTTCAGTCCAGTAAGCCCTACACTCTGAAATTCACCTTGCTTCCTCGTTACTTCTCTCATCCCCTTCCTTTCAGAGGCTCACTGAAACCACCTCTTTCACCAAAGCAATCCCATCAATCTCTTTTCCTTCTGGTGTCCATTTTTCCAAGCACCTTCAGATAATTTTCCATGTTGAAGGTGCTATGAAAATGCAGGTTATTTTTGAGGTATGGCTCTGTATAGGATTTATGTTCACTTTATATTTTAAAGATATGAACAGAGTGCAGACAGTCTCAGGCCTATCCAGACAGCTACTTTGACACCACACTCAAAGTACTGTTTAAAAACTAGTCACATCCATTATGGAGATGCTTTCAGAGTCATGTACTGTTTAAAATACTCAATTTGTTTAAAAGGAGCTTAGTGTGATGGAGCCTTTGCTAATCAATGAGGTTTCTGTTTATGTCTGTGATTGCATTTAAAACTGATGGGAAGCAAAGATTTAAACTTTAGTAAACAAATGACAATGAATAATATAATTACAAGGGTATTTAATCAGCTTGAACTAAATATCTTGAATTATGGTGGTGAGTATTGCTTGCATTTCTAAACAAGGTACTGAACTTGAAGATGAACTTGTGTGGGTGTTGGGGAGGGTAGATCAAGTAATGCCCTAGTTCAACTCAGGTTAATGACATTTAAAACAAAGATGAATACAGTAAATAGATGAGAGTTACAAAAAATAGTGATCCAACTGAATGGAGGAAAAGACTGAAGGCTGAATGGTCCACCCGTGTTTCAAGAAATTGCTTTCCATAGATATTTAAACTCAAATTTCCAATATTGGTAATTAAGCACATTAGACATATTAGCTATTGGCTTTGTTGCTGCAGGTCACGTACTTCAGATAAAATATTTATTGTTACTGACTGAAGTGGGGTGGAGGGGTGGGGAAAGGAGGTGATCATGATATATTTGGTGAATTATGAAATGTAGTGACAGCAGCTCAGGGTCTGAGGTTTACCCAGATAAATAAAACCCTCTGGGTCACTGGATTGGGACATACTCTGGCAATGGCTTAAATGGAAGCAAGTGGCCCAAAGCTGAAGCCCTCTGCAAGGGCAGTCTCTATCTTTGCTTTTGACACACTTCCTACTAACTGCCTCGTTTGGAAGTGGAGTAAAGGTCAGCGTGTTATGGGAAGAATTGAAGAAGGAAAAAAAATCTGCATGAGGGAAGTGCTCATCCAGAGAAAATAACAACTCGCAGAAGTTCAGGACTGGAGTGGGAAGCTGTTATGAATCAGGCTCTTCAACTTTCACTCACTTGGCTTTGAGCCACATTATTCACACATCAGCTTTATTTTAAAAACAAAAAAACAGTTTAAGCTTCTCTCCTACTTTGCAGATAAAAGTCTTTAATGTTTCCTCCCAGCTTGTGGCCAGCTCACAGCAGATTCAACTTTCACCTAGTTGGCGAGCAGCCACAGCTGCTATATTTCATTCGTAAGAAATTCCTGAACAGCTCATTTTCTGGGAGAGTCCTCCTCCTTCTTGGCTCCTGTCGGATCGGAGTAGGGCTCAGCAACCATTCAGTGGGACTGCCTCATGCAGTGAGCAGCTTTGAGCAGCCTTTGAGCACAAGGCTTGCCTGGAACTGGGAGCATGGCTGGAATAAACATATGCCATACACAGCACTGGGTTTTTAAAAAGGTAGATAAAATTGGGAAAAGGCTACAGATTTGACATTTAAAAATAGTAAATAAACAGCAAGGCACATCCATAAAAGGCAAAGTGGAGACTGGAATTTTACACTGTGAATGTCAACCTCATGTTTCTGTACAGATCTTAATAATCCTGCAGTATTTGATACAGATTCTTGCTAATATTTAATTCTCAGCCCTCCTTTTAAAATTACTCCCCCATACATATATTTTTATTATGTATTTGATCCAAACCAGGTCATGATCTTGTACACCTCTATTAAATATTTTTATATTTGAACGGTTATTGAAAGGGAAAAAGAAAGGCCTTACCCATAACCGAAACCTCTTTCCACACTATCTCAACTCTGAAGATGCCAACACTTGGAGTGTTTTCTAATGGCATAAAACAGGCTATTGCATACATCATATTTGAATTATGCTAGAGAGCGCTAGCACAGTCAGTCCCATTATTTCCCCACTTTGCACTTTGGGTTTTTCCCTCAAGTCCTCATCCAATTTCCTTTTAAAGCAATTGACTGGCTCCACTTCTCACCAACTCTGAAGCCAGAGAGCAGCATGGTGGCTCAGTTGTCAGCACTGCTGCCTCACAAGTGCCAGGGACCTGGGTTCATTTCCACCCTTGAGTGACTGTCTATTTGGAGTTTGCATGGTGTCAGTGTCTGCGTAGGTTTCGTCCCACAGTCCTCCCAGTGGATTAGCTATTCTAAACTGTCTGTAGTAGTGAGGGATGTGCAGACTAGGTGGGTTAGCAATGTAAATGCAGGGTTTTGGGAATAGGGTTGGGGGTGAGTGCTCTATGAGCTGAATAGACTCTCGCACATTGTAGAGATTTTAGGATTCTAGATCATTACCACTCCTTGTTTAAAAAAACAAAACCTTCCTCACATCTGACCTTGCATTTCTTGGTCAAAACCTGTATCCCTTATTTCTTGTACCACTGGAAAATGGAAATAGCTTTTCTTTATCCATCTCTGATCCAAACCAGTCTGATCTTGTACACCTATCAATTCTCTCCTCCATTCCCTTCCTCCTTAGAAGGAAGAGGCTTTGCACAACACTACTCAGTGGGAGACAAAGGAGAAATCTCTTCACCTAGAAAAAGAGTGGTGTGCCTGGGGAATTCTCTGGCACTGGAAACAAAGAAGGCTAAAATATTGAAGACTTTCAAGAACAGTGTAGGTATAGTTCTTAGGACTAAAGGGATCAAAAGGATTTGGGGAGAGCAGAACAGGGTATTCAGTTGGAATGGCAGAACAGGTTTGAATGCTTCTGCTCCTATATTCTGTGTTTTTATGTTGAACAGTGTGGGGGGGAGGGGGTAAAAGAGGAGGAATACCACAGCCAAGTCTGGTCCTGCTTCATGCACTCATTCCAGTCGGGACCAGTGACCAGGAGCCTTGGCTGATTTACTAGACCCCCTAACATTCTGGCTTTGTGGATTTAAAAAAAAACTTATTTTTAAAAAACATTTGACAAACAAAAAAAAAACCAATCTGTTTATAGGCAAAAGGGTCTCCCAGGAATTTGCCTGCCTTGCTCTCTCTGCCTGTAATGTTTTGAGTGCCCTTTCCCCCAGTTGGCCAGCAGCCATAAAAACATTCCATTTGCTGTTGTGTTCTGCACAGAATGTTCAAAGTCCAGCTGGCCCTCTTTCTACGTTAACGCAAGTATACCAGACATCTGTCGACTTGAAACCCCAGGTTAAGGAAGCATGAACACATTCTTGCAGCCCCAAATATACAACTCCTAATTACCTGTACATAGTCAGTGACATGAGACTGTGTCGGTTCCTGTGTGTTGCATGTGTTTGTTCATGTTTGTTCTCACATGGTGTGTTGGTCTGTCTATGCATGCAGTGATTTCTCAGACCTTAGAATAATAAAGTGGAATTTTCCTTATTATGAACTTCCACTTTAATAACAGCAACAGTAGCCTGTGGAATAAAGCAGTAAACTGAAGGGTTGTGGTTTAATTTTATTTCAAACTCCTTTACCTCAAAGATAGATCTAGCTTAGAGTAATGACACGAGAGAAAGAGGAAAGGGTGTATTTATTCAGATTCCATTGCCTTCCCACCTGCAGTTAGGTCTGGGAATGGGTGTTTTACTGGAATTTTTCTAAGAGTGTACTTACTGTCATCTGGCTTTGGCTCCATGCTGCTGTGTGTATGAGGAAATATCTCCATTCTTTGTTTGAAAATTGACCTCCAGTATGGACTGTCTTTAAGCTGTAATTTGTTTTCTGGCAGCTGTTTTGGAGAGGAGACTGGATTAAATTCCCCTTCTGTTACAATTCAAAATTACACACACAAGACAACATCAGTCTAAATGCAGAAGCAAGTTAATATAAAGCAGTGTTTGGATGTATAACAAATCTTAATCTGTGCTCCTGATTAAGAGTTTCAATAGTTTAGTATGTTTGCACTTGTGTTTCAGCTTTTTCCTTTCCAGTTGTGTACAGTTCTAACTGACACGATGCTACCCTTCCCAAGTCAGTTTAGTTCATTAAGCCTAGACTGTGAATGCTGGCAGAGTATTCAACATTATGGGAGGGTACTGGAACACATCCTCTCTTGTCTATACCTGAAACCTCAACACTTTCAATGAATACTGGAGCTATTGGAAAGTAATGAGGAACCTTGGCTGATTTTGACTTTTCTTCTCTGCCACTCCAGGGGCATCGACCAAAGTAGGCTGTGTCTAATATTTTGGAAAAGATCAATTAATTCCAGCCTCGTGCTTTCCAATGTGCCCATGCATATGCCCTTGCCTTGTTTTGGTAGTAGTGTTAAATTTGTTGTTCTAGTTACATAACATGCTTGTGTGTTTAGTAGAGATACTCCTTGCCTGTGTATATTTAATATTCCTATCACATACATTGTTTCATCTGTACTTATTTACCATTTGTTATTGTAGTCACGCACCTGGTTTTGCAGAATCTGGATTTGAACTCTCTGCTTTTCAAGCTGCAACTGCTGGTCTTCAATTTTTGTCAACAGTTCATTAATGTTTCTGCTTTGAGTTACCACCATGGACTGCAAAAAGTAAATGAATATTTTAAAATTCAGTAAATTTTTAAAAAATGATTCATGTTTTCTGAAAATTTGTAATCTGAGCATTAATTTTATACAAGGCAATATCTGGTTGGACTACAAGTTGATCAACAGAGTTTAAGAATGCATTCCTCGAATCTCAAAATCAGAAGGAAACCAATCTGTGCCATGATTTAACGGTCAGACTCAGTTGAGTTGAAGGATCTCCTACCTAAACATGGTCAGTTCAAATCTCACATCAAGATTTCAGCCTATAAGCTAAGCTAATACTTATAAAATGCAATGCTGAGTGAGCGGTATGGATATTAAGTTGCCCATTTATGTGGTTATGGAGAAAAAAATCCCTTTGCACGATTTAAAGAGATTCTCTTCATTGACCTGGATATCACTTTCCCCTCAACTGACCACTAAACACACAGATTGCCTGGTCTTTATGCATTTGCTGTTTGTGGGATCTTGCAGTGCAAAAATTGGCTGATGGCAACCCTTGAAAATTATTGGGCTGGAATGTTAGAAAGTTAGAGAATATTAGAAATAGTTCTGAGGAAGGGTCCCTCCACCCAAAACATTAATTGATTTCTCTCCACAGATGCTGCCAGATCTGTTGAGCTTTTCGTGAAATTTCAGGGATTTTTTTCTGATTTACAGCATCCAGATTCCTTTTAAAAAAAAGGGCCAGTTCTTTTTATTCTCTTCCTATTCCTAGGTTTTATTATACTACCTCCTTTTTCAGCAAACTCAGTAATATTTAGTGACTGAATTGCTGCTGTACAATGCTGATTGTACTAAGTGGTGTGAAGTACAGTATATCCCTAACCCCAGGCAGCAGTGTGGCTCACATCACGATCCACACGCACTACACGATTGTCTAATATACTGCTGACTGGGACGTATTGCATTAATCATAACCCATGTTGTAAGCATTGAGGTGTTCTTTGGGACATGTCCCTGTCTTCCATTATTGCCAACGTGCAGCATTTCCGAGTGTCCGGTTTATATTGGAGTGTACTGGTCTTATATATGTGCACCTTGTAAACTCATTGGGGGGGGGGGGGGGGAAGAGGAGGGGTAACAGAATGCCACTTCCCTTTTCTAACTTCAAAAACACCCCCGAATTTCGAATCAAAATCGTTTTAGTGTCTCAGTGTTAAATGAGAACAATAAAGAGGTAGCGAATACTTCTGCTGTTTAAGCTGCTGGCTGATTGTTACAGATACCAGTGTCACTTATTTGGAACACCTACACACTAAGATCAGTTCCAGTTCATTTTTCACTCCAAAAGATCTACTCAAAAAAACCTCCTGCATTCTTATTTACACCACGATTAAATAATTGGCTAATCAAATTGTTTTGCAATACCCTTCGTAAAAAGTCCACATACAAATAAGTTAATGCACTTTTAACTGCTAAAGGGAAGGTATCAAGTTCTCTATTAGACTGAAAAACTACAGTAAAATATCAACAGGTGTCACTTTGTGACTTACTCGGATACTGTTAAAACTGCTTCCAGCTCTGTCCCTGCTCACTAGGCTCTCCACCTTCTCCTCCACGCTCCGCAGCGCCCTGTCCATCCTCAGCCTGTCCTGCTCCATCTCCTCCACCTTGGCCCGCAGGCTGGCGGAGACCTGCGGCAGGTGAGCCCCGGGCAGGTTCGGCGGCTCCAGCCCGGAGCGCTGCTGATCGAGGCGGCCGGCCAGCTCGGCCAGGCTGCGGTTGTGGGAGCCCAGCTGCTCCATGACCTGGCGGAGCTGCTCCTTGCTCCGGTCCACATGCTGCTTGAGGCCGTGTCCGAGCTGCAGGAGCCCGTGGGCGATGAGGTTCACCTCGTCCCAGGAGGCGAACTGCATGTGCCTGTCCTTGCCCTTCTTAGCTGCAGCTCCCTCGGTGAAACTGGCCGCACAGATAACAATGCACAGCGGGCCGGCGAAAGGCAGCTTCATCTCTTGTATTTCTTTTTGTCTTCAAAAATAATCGTGCTTTCTCTCTGCGTCTCTCCTTGTCTTCTGTGCTGCCCCGCCGCTGTCTGCCCCTTTAAATAGCGGGAGTGACTGGGAGCCGCCCCCAGCTAAACAGCATGAAGTTGGCAACACGGAGTGGAGAGTCACAGTGTCATCGCTGGCTGACAGAACGGAAAACGGGCTGCAGTGAATTATAGAATCATAAAATCCCCACAGTGCAGGCAGAGACCATTTGGCCCATCGAGCACACACCGACCCTACAAAGTAGCCAGACCCCACCCATACTCCTCTCATCTCACATTTCCCCTGGCTAATCCACCTAGTCCACACATCCCTGGACACTATGGGGCAATTTAGCTTCAGTAATCCACCTAGTCCACACGTCCCTGGACACTATGGGGCAATTTAGCTTGGCTAATCCACCTAGCCTGAGCATCCCTGGATATATGGGGCAATTAGCAAGGCCCGCACCAATCAATCCCACCACCCCATGGCTGGACATTTCAACTCTTTCCCCCCAACCAACTCTGCCGAGGACATGCAGGTCCTAGGCCTCACCCATCGCCACTCCCTTACCACCTGACGCCTGGAGGAAGAACGCCTCATCTTCTGCCTCGGGACGCTTCAACCCCATGGCATCAATGTGGACTTCACCAGTTTCCTCATTTCCCCCCCCCCCTTACCCCAATTCCAACCTTCCAGCTCAGCACCTTCATGACCTGTCAATCTTCCTTCCCGCCTGTGCTTTTCCAGCACCACACTCTTGACTCTAATCTCCAGCATCTGCAGTACTCACTTTCGCCCAATTAGCCTGACTAATCCACTTAGCCTGCACATCCCTGGACACTATAGGGCAATTGAGCATGGCTAATCCACTTAGCCTGCACGTTTTTGGACTCAGTGGAAACCCACAGGGAGAAGGTGCCAACTCTAAACAGTTCCCTGAGTTTAGAATTGAACCTGGGTTCCTGGCGTTGTGAGGCAGTAGTGCTAACTGCTCTTGGATAAACATCTCATGTTTAATGGGTTAAGATAAGTCATCAGTATTTCTCTTTGCCCTACCTTCAAATAGTGCCTTTGAATTTTGACTTTAAATACTTGGGGAGTCTGGCTGCCATTTTATATTTTTACGTATTTTGATTTCAAATGACCTTTGGGCTCAGGGCAGTTCTGTGTCAGAAGCTTCCAGGAGTAAACCCGATAAACAGTCCATACATTTTCTTTAAAAATTGTGACTTTAGAATTGATGAGTCTGGAAGTGGAAGAAAGAGCTGTTGAATAAGGCTGCGGTTCCTTTGAAGAAAGCTCAGGTTGTGCTTCAGTTAAATTAGCCACATCCGGATCGATCCTGTAGTTTAGCCCATATTGCATAGCAGTGGCTTAGTGCCCAGTACTATGATTCACCATCTCCAATTCAACACATTCTGTTGCATGAAGGCATTTGGAAAAGGAAAAAAGAGAGAGAGAATGGCAGGGAGAGAGGGGGGAGGGAGAGACGGGGGGGAGAGAGGGAGAGAGAGAGAGAGAGAGAGAGAGAAACATATGGAGAGATTGCAGGAAAGAGGCTGATAGGAGTTCTCTGGTTTTTGGTTCTTGATTTTACCCCTTAACAGTTAGTATCAGTCATGGTCTGCCGCTGACCCCCAGTAAGCGTTCTCCCAAATTCTGAATGCATTTTAGGCAGTGCAGCAGCACAGTACTGTCATTCGTGAGTAGGGACCAAAGGGGTTGCACGTTTGCTGCGATTTTCCACACGATAAATTTGGAGTCTTTATTGGGATAACATAGAACACTTTCCTCCCCCATCACCAACCCATCAGGGGGTTGAATTTAAAACCCGCAATTGATGAGGATACATGTTTACCACAAATTCTTGATTATTTTTCATGTGGTGGATTGTCTAAAATATGTTTGTCTTTCTGAATTCAAAGAGAAAAAAAAAGCATTCTTAATAAAGTTACAGTTCAGCAATATGCAGATACCCCATTTCCCGCATGCTCCTATGCATTGCTTGCTTTACTTTCTGAATTGTGGTATTGACTAATTATTTGCACTGCAGTGCAATGTAGAATTTAATACCATGCTAACAAGAATAATGTATCAGAATGGTGGTCTTCTTGATGACTTTCACCTCTGAGCAATTAGCATATAAGCTTCAGTTCCTCTCTAGAATTTAAGGTGACACTTCAATGCAGTACTGATGGAGTGCTACACTGATGAGTTTTGTCTTTCCTCAGAGGGATGTAAAGATCTGATGGCTCTATGTGATAAATTGTCAAGACTGTTACCTTGACCAACATTTAACTAACATCAACTAAAGCAGATTTTCTGGTCAATTATCTCACCACTGTCTGTGGTACTTGCCTGTGTGTACAAAGTTAAAAATCACACAACACCAGGTTATAGTCTAACAGGTTTATTTGGAAGCACTACCTTTCGAAGCGCTGCTCCTTCATCAGGTTGTAACTATCCAACACCAGCATCCCCAAATTATGACAGCCTGTGTGTAGATCAACTGCTGCTTTTCCCTACATTACAACAGTGACTACATTCAAAGTTTGTGACTACATGAAAAGTACTTTCATAATTGTGAAATGATCTTATACACCCTGAAGGCTTCATATACAATCAAATTTCTATTTGATGGGAGAGCTAATAACTGCAGCAATGTTTTAGAGTGAGAGCATCAGTGGAGGGGTTTGAGTACAATAAGGACAAATAGAATTTTTTTTGTTGTACATTAAATAGCCTTGATTTAAGAGAGAATTTGTCTTTCAGAAAATATAGAACATTTCCAAAAATATAAATCAAAAGAGTTGTGGATCTGGAAATCAACAACAAAAGTTGCTGGAAAATCTCAGCAGGTCTGGCAGTATCTGTGGACAGAAATTAGAGTTAACTTTTTTTTAAAATGACAAAAACATACTTCATTCATTAAAAAAACATCTCTGTTTATATGTATGTATATAATATAAAGTCACAAATGCAATTTGTCTCTGTGCAGTAATATATCAAGTAAACAAACAAACGTTTGAGTTTGACTCTATCCCAACAAACTAAAGGCATCTTTTACATGTACGAGACTATATTTACATATAGTGAGGCAATAGGAGAGTCCAATAACTGAATGGACCCCAATTAACTTCAGCAGGAAGATCTCAGACAGTGGTCTTTCCCCACTGTGCCTTGGCAGCAGCTGCCCCAGGCTTTACTGTGTCCCTCAGCACATAGTCCTGGACCTTGGAAAAAGCAGAGTTAATGTTTCAGGCCCAGTGACCCTTCCTCAGAACTGTTGGTAGCCTGGGAAAAAAAAAGTTATGCAGAAGATCGGGTAGGGCAAGGAGGTAAGGGGTAAACGATAGGTGGAGATACAGCCCAGAGGGAGAGAGGACAAATTGGACAGACAAAGGAATGGATACCGACCAACATGGGAGAACGAATACTTATTAACAGGGACAATTAGTGGTTAACAATGGGTTGTGTGTAGTAGCAAACCATGTGATAACAGAAGCGGAGAGCACTGAGACCATCCTGATGGGGGAATGGACATGTAAAGAGATGCACGTCCATGGAAAAGTGAAGGTGGCTGGAGCTCACAAACTGGAAATTCTGAAACTGACGTAAAGCATAATAAAATATATTGTGTTTTCTGAAGTTACTATCATGAATGATTAGTAATGGATTTTACTTCGACCATGTGTTCACTATTAATTTCCTGAACAACACATTTTATGAATCCTGGCCCAACCACATTATATGTGAAAAGAAAAGGATGGAATGTTGGAATGTCCATTGGCTGCTGGTTGTTTTTCAGACCTAATTTGCTGTGAATTGTATTAAATAAATTTGCATAATGGCTGGTAGGTGGTGGTTCAGGTAAGAACATGAGAGAAGATGCCAAAAGCCCTAAAATTGGTGATCTCGATATTGAATCCTGAAAGCTGTAGAGTCCCCAAGCAGAAAATGCAGTTCTGTTCTTCCAGCTTGCACAGAGCTTCACTGGAACACTGCAGCAAACCTGAGACTGAGATGTTGGCCAGGGAACAAGGTGGTGTGTTGCAGTGGCAGGCAACTGAAAGCTCAGAGCTTTTTTGTGGGCAAAACGTAGGTGTTCTGCAAAGTGGTCACCCAGTCTATGTGTCATTTCCCCCATTGTAGAAGAGACCATACTATGAGCAGCAAATGCAGTAAACAAGATTGAGTGATGTGCTGCTTCACCTGGAAGGTGGGTTTGGGCCCTTGGATACTGAGGAGGGAGGAAGTGAATGGGCAGGTGTTATGGCTTCTGTGGTTGCAGGGGAAGGTACTGTAGGGATGAGGTATTAGGAGTGAAGGAGGAGTGGGTCAGGATGTCCCATGTGGATGCTAGTGGGATGATAAGTGAGAATAAAGGGGACCCTACTGCTGTTGTGGGAGGGAAGGGAGGTGGTGGGAGCTGAAGTGTGGAAGGTGGATTGGACCCAGCTGAGGGCCCTGTCAGCTGTGGTGCTGGGGAATCCTCAGTTGAGGAAGAAGGTTGACATCAAAGCTGATATCATCAGAACCGATGAGACAGAAGAACTGAGAGAATGAAAATAAATTATTTATAGGGAGTAGGGTGTGAGGATGTATAGGCAAGGTAACCGTGGATTTGTAGTGGACATCGGTGGTCAGTCTATCCTCCAGAAATAGAAACAGATATTCAGGAAGGGAATGGTGTGGGGTGGAGTCAGAGATGGACCAGGTGAAGGTGAGAGCAGGGTGGAAATTGGAAACAAAATTAAAAACGTTTCCAATTCTGGAGGAGGGAGGGTAGCAGCACCGATAATATCATCAATACACCAGAGAAAGAGTTGCAGTCAGAGGCTGGAAAAGGACTGGAACAAGGAACATTGCACATAGTCCACAAAGAAGCAAGCATAACCGAGGCCCACGCAAATACCATGGCGCTCCCTCTGACCTGAAGAAAGTGGAAGGAGTTAGAAGAGAAGTTGTTCAGGGGAAGGATGCGCTTGGTCAGGCAGACGAGGCTGGTAGTGGATGGGAACAGTTCAGGTCTTTTTTTTCAGGAAGAAGTGGAGAGCCCTGAGACCATTGGGATAAGGAGGAGTGGGTGGTGGACATGTAAGGGGATTGCACATCCATGGTAAAGAGGCTGGAGCCTGCAAACTGAAAATTCTGAAACTGATGTAAAGTGTCAGTGGGATCACAGATGTAATACAATATATTGTATTTTCTGAATAGTTAATATCATGAGTGATTGGTAATGAATTTGATTTAAACCATGTGTTTACTGTTAGTTTCTTGAACAGTATGTTTTATTACTCCTGGCCCAACCACATATGTGGAAAGGAAAGGATGGGATGTTGGAATTTCCACTGGCTGCTAGTTACTTTCAGACCCAACTTGCTATGAATTGAATTAAATAAATTTGCACAGTGGGAGTCGACCATTATGAGATTTAAGGATTTCCAGAGATGATAATTGGGGATTAAACAGCCAGCATTCTTTTGGGTGGTGCCAGGCTTGGTACTTGCCTATATTTTGTTTACCTTCGGATGTTGTACTCTGATCCTTTCTCGCTCGCTCACTTTCCTTGGCACAGGAACATCTGACGTTGATGTAGGCAGCTTAGTTTGTTGTCGTTCCTGTTTTACTTCCCAGAAAACGCTGAGGGTGGATTCTTCTGGTAAAATGAAACTCTGTGATGGCCTCTCTTCTTAAATGATCTTAGCTGGGTGGAGTGCAATGGAGGATGTGGGTAGCACTATAGTCTCTGTGCCGGGGAGGGAAAAGTCAATTTGGATTTTGGGTCACGTCAACATTTAGTCAGTACTATTGGACAATGTCTGAGGACAGGACCAATCTTGTCCATATTGCCTTCTTTCCTCTGTCAAATATTTGCCTATGTGCTCCTGCATAAAAATAGTCACTTGGCTACTCATGTGATGTAGTATTGGAGATAGTTCCACTGGGACCAAATGGCAGTGCAAGTTGGATCTTGTAGGAGGTCAAAGCATCTTTTTTTTTCTGAGCTGGGGTAATTGTGGGGAGAATAGTGTTGATGCATTTAAAGGTAGACTGGATAAGCACATTGAGAAAAAAGAACAGAAGGATATAGTAGTGAGGTGAGATGAAAAAGGGTGAGAGAAGGCCTGAATGGAACATAATCACTGGCATAGACCAACTAGGTTGAACGGCTTGTTTCTGTGCAACATATCGCTATATAACAATTCACTCAGTTAATCAGAAGTTAAAAAGAGTCACATCATTCTTCATTTCTATATTCCTATAATCCTGGCATTAGAATATCATCCATGTTCCATAGTTTATAAAAATGTTCAAAATCAAATCAAAATCTTTCTTAACTTTTTTAGCATCAGTCAAACCGATCTCTTTTATTCTGCCTCTCTTGCTGATTGATGATTTTTTTTCTGTTAGGAGGAACAGCTAATTTCCTTCTCACTAGCTCCTTAAATGGCTGTGTATGATCTCTCTCTTAAATCCCACGTCACTAAGTGTTTCAGCATTAGAAGTGCAGTGCCCTTTACTCTAGTTTTGTCCACCCATAGTTACTGGCAGTTTCTTCCAGTCACAGAGGCTGCAATTTTAGTGAAAGACACGTTCGTTATATAATATATCAAAACTTAGACAAAATATTGGATCAACTTATGCTTGATTACAAGGTACTGTGCAAAACTCTGTGAGCTTACTTGAGCCGCCAGATCAAATTTGAAGAACAAAACTATTTATTCTGACTTACTTGTTCCTTAAATCTGGAACGTATGCAGTCTGTTTGATAAATCACCCAATAGATCATAAATCACAAAAAAAATCACTTGTGTAGCTGTAAGGTTGGCCTTTATTTGAAATATGTGCCATGACATTTTCCCAAGCGCTACACTGTCAGGCATGCCACCTCCTGCTCCTCGGATGCTGCCTGACCTGCTGTGCTTTTCCAGCACCACTCTAATCTAGACTCTGGTTTCCAGCATCTGCAGTCCTTGTTTTTACCATGTTGTGGTGTTGGTGTTTGGTATCTGTGTTACACTGAAGTTAATCCAACGAGCCATGCCTGATGATGTGGGCCCAATTTTAGCTCCAATACCTGATGCTATATAGGCAGATTGAATTGCTGGATAGAAGAGCAGTGACTTACCCCTCTCTGATCCCATTGTTTTTGTGCCATATTCAATGTTAATTTGATCCTGTCAGTTAGTGTTGGCTACTTAGATATGGTTTGTTTTGGCTGCTGATGTGATCCGGAAGAGCTTTCAATAAACAGATTGGTTGATCATGTCCATGTGACACCAACAACTCCAGTCGTACCACCCAATCAATTACATTTACCTAGAGCTAGAAATGTTATGATTTTTTGGAAGTTTCTTGACTGAGTTACCCCACTGATACAAGACAATTTAATGCAAGACAATAGATACTACAGTCACTGATTTTTCTTGATAATTAACTAGCTTTACTCTAACCTATAAAGTGAGTAAGGTTAATAATTTAATGTAAATATGCAAGAGTGAGACTTTCTTGTGTTTTCATTAGATGTCGCTGGTGCTGGACTTTAGGTTTTGCCACAAAAATCTGTTGTCTTTTTGATTGTGCTCTGGTTTCACTGTGGGCATTTATCACAGGGAATGGCTGCACATTCCTTTGCTGTGATTTTGGATAAAGGCCCTCATGACTATCCTTTAGGACAGGATTTGATTTTCTGGAAATCTCATAGACGGGAATTAGAAGATGAAGCTGAGAAGTGTTCCATTCGGAAATAGTGAACTCCCTGACTATGGCTAGCAAAATCATTCATTGTATGTAGCTATGTGTTAACAGCCATTTGTCTGGCAGGTGCTGACACAAACTCTCGAACACTTATGGCTCATCATTAATCATAGGCAAATTTATTCTGCACAGTAAAGACATTCTTGAAGCATGATTGACTCCAAGGCCTGGTTCTCCTTGTCCTCATGCCCATTTACTCCAGGTCTGCAATAGAGGTTGCACAGAAGTAAGTTAAAACACGTGCAGGAAATATTAATAGTGCTAAAAAGTAGGAATAGTGCTAAAATTGTAGGTGGGTGATGTACCATCTTTTACATCTTGCAAGTTCTCCTTGTTATTATCGTAAAACCCTATGTTTTCACTCCACATATGCAGGTTTGTTTTAGGGGTTTCATCTGCATCCGAACATCTAACCGTATGTATTTGGAATTCACAGGAATTCACATTAAGACACCGGCCAGCACTCAAAATAGCTTGTTGTTCCTGCTGTTGTATGAGTGTATCTTGTGGTTTAGCATGAGTAATGCTTCTGGGGGTCCGCTAAGGGGAATGTTCAATGGGCTGTATCTGTAAATTGAACAAGCTATGTCCACTGTTTACCACTTTGCAAAATTGGAGCATCTTTTTTGGTTTTCCTGTTTATTACTTAAGAATTTATGCAGTGAAGTCGATTTGAAATTCTGGTATAGTTGGGCGAACGAGGAAGATGAGAGAGCAACTAACTGCTTATAATTGGACATGGAGTTAGTGGTCATGGGTGAGCTGATCGGATGCCAATCAGATACCACAGGAGCCCTTTTTGATTACGCTTCTTTGATGGCAGTTCGAGTGAGAGATTAAAATTGCAGATATTAGAATAGGGAAGCAGGAAGGGATGCCTTTTCAGGATGTGCTCTTGGCATCCTTCAAGCAAGGTAGCTCAGGATGTGATTTTGATTGCAAGTGTTAATTCTTAAAGAGTTAACTACTTAATGATGTTAAACTTGTAAGATATTGAGAAGTTAGATTGGGTTCTGATCTAATTTCGTGTGTCTCAGTGTAGAGTGCGGCCTCACAGCCTAACATGCAGGGCTTGCAAAATGCTTGCCTTTTTGGACTCTTACAGATCAAAATGACATTGATTTAACCAGACCTCCCCCCTGCTGCTGTGTAAACAGGCTTCTTGCATTATGCAGACAGCTCTGACCCTCTGTGGATCCAGGCATTTAAAGAACCCAGTCTTAAACAGGGCCTTTAGGCAGGAGCCAGCCGATATAAACAGCATTCTGCCTGTCTGGAATCCAGACAACAGGGTGATATGCAATCTCAGGCTACTGCAGTGTAAATCCATCTTAATTAGCTTCTAACTGAATATCATAAATAGAACCAGGTACATGTCTGGAATCTTCTCATTCTCTCGATAGTGCTGTAGTGCCTACCCCATTAATTCTTTCGTATCGAATCTGCAGTTTAACGAGAAATCGGAATTTTACCCGAGTCCCTTGAGCTATTGCAGCAATAAGAGAAAGGTCAGGGTCATGTACCTGAGTGAGAGTCGAGGAGCACGTAAATCTTGTGTTCCAACTGTTGGAGTTTGATGAGTTATTGGCTCTATGTGTTGACAGTTCAGCTGAAAACTAACAAGGCAGACTGCTGTCAGAAACAACATTTAAAAGTAGCTTAGCTTAGTACAGTGTGCAATAAGCCAAAGGGATCAAGAGGGCATCTTTGTGTTCATTTTAGCAGTGAGGCACAGCATGCGCTGTTAAATGCCGTTCAAATATATTGTTGTTTGAGGCTTAGGGAAATCCAATAGTCACTACTTCAGTTAGTAAGATTTGTACTGAAAAAGTGCTGCAAGATAAGGGAGAGGTCCCTATTTCTGGGCTCAAATTCTATTCTGCTCCATTTACCATGTGGCTTGCTGATGGCATATGTGGAAGTTTGTACAAACTACTCTTTTGTAATGAGAATGGCTATGGGGATATCACTCACCATTTAGCCAAAAAGGGAGGCCATTCAACCTATCTAATACTTGCAAAGTAACCAGGATTTGCCCCATTGACTGTACCTTCAAATGGTTCCAGCCCTGCCTGGAGAAGATTAATCATGTTCTGAGAAGAAGTGTTTTTAGAACGTGTCTTTTGCTAGTTTGTGTCATGACCTTTAGTGCTGTTGTAGTCGTTTAGGCTGAAATGGTGCTCTATTATAATTCTATCTTGTGTCTTTTGTACCTTCCATAATGTCCTCTATTTTGTTCCCCTCTGAAGTTGAAGAAAACTAAGCATTTCATACCTTGGTTGTGTAGGGATCTGTTTTAATACTACAGGGGAGAGGGGTGATTCTCAAACAACCAAGTTAACCTTGGCTTCCACAACTGTGGCACCCCCTCAATTGGTACACTGACCACTACACTGGCAGATTTTTGTCTTTGTTGGATTTGTACCATGTTCTATGCTATTACAATGTGTGAGGTTTTTGTGTTCATGCTGGGAGAAGATCACTGTTTTTAAGGGGACAACATGAGAGGAATATTGGAATGAATTTGCCTGACAGGAATGGAGATCTGGCTGCTGCTTGTTTTTGAAATGGTGAGTCGTGTTGCCCTGGCAGCATTGATGTAAACACTGACACAAAATCAAAAGTGAACGAGGAACTCAAGGGAGGATTTCCCTGCTCACGATTACTGTTAAATCAGTAAATGTGTGAACTTCAGTGAAATCATATCCGTTATTATTTGTAAAACTAAAGCTGACATTACAGGGCTTTGTAAATCTGTTGCAGAAAATGTCATGTGGTAGAGATGGTTCACAATGTGCTGAATGGAATAAAGCAGGTCAGAGGCTAACTTTTCTGCAGAGAGGAAGAATGAAGAATGGGAGGACAGATGTCTTGGATTGCATCAACATATATCCTAAATAGCTGATGTGTCAAGAAATGGTTTCAAGGGAAAAATAGTCCTGTTCTGGATTTTATTGGTTGTTCCTTCTGTTTCGGACCAGTATTGTATCGATATTGGAGATCTATGCTAGTTATTGTGGTGAGCCTCAGAATATCAACAACAGAAGGAAACCAGTCCTTCTGTTCAATGCCAGTTCTTTGACAGATCTATATCAGTTTCATTCCCACATACGCTCTGTGTATCTTTCTAATTATTTTCTTTCTCAAGTGCCTAACCACTTCTCTCCTAAAAGCGAAAGTTGTAGATTTTACTTTTTGTCAAATGTATTCAGGTGCTGTGTGCTTTTCTGGCCAGGCTAGCATTTATTGCCCATGTCTAAGCTGGTGAGTCCGGGCCTGAAAATACTGCAAACTATTTGGGATAGATCCACGTTAAAGTCAGGGAGGGGGTCCAGGATTTTGATCCAGTGACACTGAAGGAATGGTGATATGGTCCCAAGTCAGGAAGGTGTATGGCTTGAAGGGGAGCTTGTAGGTGAAGGGAGTGAATGTTGAAGTTTAGGTGAGATGCTGATTAAGCTTTGTTCTGGATGGTGTCAAACTTCTTCTGTTATTTGAGCTATATTCATCCAAGCAAGCAGAGAGCATTCCATCACACTCCTAACTTGCAGGTGGTGGGCTTGCATATGAGGGGTTAAGAAGTGAGTTACTAGCCATAGAATTCCCAGTCTCTGACCTGCTATTTTAGCCACAATATTTATTTGGCTTCTCTAGTTCAGTTTCTGGTCGATGGTAACCTCCAGGATGTCGGTCAGCAATAGTAATACAATTGAATGTCATGTGATGGTTAGATTCTTCCTTGATGGAAATTGTCATTGTCATTGTCATTGCCTGGTCCATGTGTAGTCTCAATATTACTTGCCACTTGTCAGCCCAGGCTTGAACACTGTCCAGGTCTTGCTGCATTTTGACATGTACTGCTTCAGTATCTGAGGAATCACAAATATTGTTGAACTTTATGCAATAATCAGTGCATATTCCCACCTCTGACCTTACAATGGAAGGAAGGCAATTAGTGGTTGAGCTAAACATGATTAGGATTCCTGTAGTGATGTCTTGGGACTGAGATCTTCAGCCTCCAACAACCTCAACCACCTTGTTTTGTACCAGGTATGACTGCAACCTCTGAATAGTTTTGCCTGCTATTGACTCCATATTTATACAGGTTCCTTGATGTGACACTGGACTAGATGCTGCCTTGACGTTACTTTTGTCAATTTTATTTCCTTTTTGGAATTCAGCTCTTTCATCCATGTTTGGACTAAGGCTGTAGTGAGGCCGGAAGATGAGTGGCCCAGGTGGAACTCAAACTGAGCATCAAATAACAAGTTTTTCTGTCTAAATGCATGATAGTACTTCAATGATCCCTTCCAAGACTTTGCTGTTGATTAAGAGAAGTCAGATAGAGCAGTAATGGCTTTTTTTTGTGGACAGGACATGCCTGATCAATTTTCCACATTGTTAAGAAGGTGCAAGGTTTGTTGTTGTATTGGAAATAGCTGGACTAGGGGCAAGATTAGGAAAAGATGAATCCAATAATGATTATCACCTGTATGTCCCTTTCAGCTTTTGTCAATAGTTAACAGTTGCTATCAAAGGTGAGTTTTGCATTTCCTCCACTGGCATTCAATTTCTTGCCTTCAGATATCAGTAACAATGAGGCCTAGTGAAAATTCAGATTCTTGGGCACTTTGACAGCTACCATCTTCATATAAGTGTCATTGCCCTCCAGCTGCACTGAGTATCTTCCTGGGTTTGCACACATGTGCACGCCAGTATAGAGCTGATGGTTTCTTTGATTGGTGGGGTGGCCGGGGGAGAATTGGCTGAGATATGAAATGTAGAGGGAATGCAGCAGCAAGGAATCCAAAACAGAAAGCATGTGTGTGCAAATAATCTCTGGCCCACTGCAAAACAGGATACAATCATTGATATCTGTCTGCATAGGCAGAGCAGCTGCCTGGCTGAGCCTGTCTCCACTTGTGTTCCACTTTGGGAGTAGCTTACACATGTACCTCCTTCATTACTGTCCAAACCCAAAATGTAGGTTCCTACGTATTGAGACATTGAGCTCATTTATTGTCAGTGCCAGTGGTGGTTTTCTGTTCACAGATACCAATATTTCCTATTCCAATCTAGACCTTGCCTTTTGGTAACGCATAATGGTGGCTTGGTGGGAGGAAATTAGGAGAAACTATTTCAACTGTTTTGACAAGGCAGTAACACAAGAATACAAATTACTGAAAGAACAAAGTAGATATCAGAATTTTTTTTAAATACAGAAGTTCGTTAGGATACCCCACCATAAAACCGATGGAACTCAACAATAATCTACTTACTGATGCTCAGTTAGAGCTCTCCTCAGGAATACTCAGCTCCTTCTCTCATTACTGTTTTTGTCCAAACATTGTCTGGAGAAAAAAAGCATGTTTGGACCAAAGTGCTGAACTCCAAAAGGGAAGTGACGATGACTGCACTGATATCAAGGCAGCATTTGACCATGTATCTCATAAAGAGCAGGCTAGAGGCTGGGAATTTGGCAGCAAGTAACTGACTTCCAGACTCTTCAAAGCCTATTCATCAGTGACACAACACAAGTCAGGAGCATGATGGAAGACTCCCCACTTGCCTGGATGGGTGTAGCTCCAACAACGCTCAAGAAGCTTGACACCACCAGGAAAAGCAGCCTACCTGGTTGATACTCCATCTTACACCTTGAACTCCCTCCAGCACTGACACATAGTGACAGCACTGTGTATCATCTGCAAGATGCACTACTCACCAAGGAGCTCTGGATAGCACCTCCTTGTGACTTCTATCACCTGGAAGTAGAAGGGATATAGCAGATACATGGGAACACCATCATCTACAAGTTTATCCAATTCACACACCATCCTAACTAATATATTGCAGTTCCTTATTATCATAGGGCAAAAAGCCTAGAATTCCCTCCCTGATAGCACTGTGGGTCTACAAAGCAGTTCAAGGCAGTGGCTCAGCAACAATGTCACTTAACTAGCAATCCAGAGCCCCAGGCTAATATTCTGAGGACATGAGTTCAGATCCCATCATGGCAGATGGTGAAACTTGAATTCAATAAGTTTGGAGTTCAAAATTATGTCTAATGGTGATCATATAACCACCATCAATTGTCATAAAAACCCATCTGGTTCTTTAATGCCATTCAGGGAAAGAAATCTGCCATCCTCACCTGGTCTGATCGACGTATGACTCCAGGCTTACAGCAATGTGATTGACTCTTCAACTCCTCTAGGCAGTAATTAGGCACTAGTTGGTGGCTTAGCTAGCTATGCCCTCATTCCATGGATGAATTTAAAAAAAAAGCAGCTTGCTAGCTTCTCCAGGGACACTATGGATGGATACCAAATGCTGGTCTAGCCAGTGACACCCATATCCATACACAGGTTTTTAAAAAAAAACTCCTTGCTGGGTCATCCATTCTTCTTGAACTGCAACTCAGTGTGGATGTTGGGCAGGACACTCACCCAGGCCTGTGGTGACTGCTGGGAGAATCTTGTTCAGCTCCTTGTTACTTTGGCTGATGAGCGGGTGGGCATGGTACAGATCATCTGCTGTGTCAGGCTATGTGGCCTGTCAGCTCCAGTTACTCAGGAAAGCAACCAAGATAAACAGAGTTAAAAGTCACCCAACACCAGGTTATAGTCCAACAGGTTTATTTGGAAGCACTAACTTTCGGAGCGCTGCTCCTTCATAGGGTGATTGTGGAGGTTAAGGTCATGCTCAAAGAATTTATAGCCAAATGAGTCCTGTGTCATGGAGATGTGACACAGTAAACAATCTTAGATTAAAACTTTAATCTTTTATAATGGGATATGCTGGTTTCTGTTCTCTGATGTAAATCCCAGAACTTCTTTTAAATTACATTCTCAACTTAGCTCAGCTTATTAAAAAATAGGTGTGAAGTCTGTGGGTGTGATGGGGTATGTGTGAGAGGGTGCGTGTGTCAGTGTGAGTGTTGGGAGTGTGTGTGTGTGCATATGAGAGAGAGCTAGTGTGTGAGGGAGGGACTGCATGGGTGTGTGAGTACGTTGGTGTGTGTGTGAGAGAGAAAGAGAGTGTATCGTGCAGTGTAGTGTGACATGAACCCAAGATCCCGGTTGAGGCCATTCCCATGGGTATTGAACCTTGCTATCAGCTTTCTGCTCAGCTGCTCTGCATTGTTGCTTGTCCCGAAGTCTGCCTTGGAGGATGATCACCTGAAGGTCTGAGGCCAAATGTCCTAGACTGCTGAAGTGTTCCCCAACTGGGAGGGAACACCCCTGCCTGGTGATTGTTGTGTGGTGTCCAATCATCCGTTGTCGTAGCGTCTGCTCGGTCTCACCAATGTACCATGCCTCAAGGTATCCTTGCCTGCAGCGAATGAGGCAGACCATGTTGGGCGAGTCACATGTGTACACCCTCTCCTTCCCTTTCCCCTCCCCGCAATTTCCCCCCTCCTCCTGTGTATTTGCACACAGCCTATCACTCAGAGATCAGCCATTCCCCATTGAAGAACGTAGCCCCGTTGCTGCAGCCAGTTAGGTGAGTGGTGAGTATTCTAACAGACTGTTAACTTGAGTTTTGAACACGATAAGGAGTTTTGGAGGAGGCAGACTGTAGAATATGGACCAAATCTTTGTCCTGCTCTTGTAGCCAGAGGAGTTGGTATGAAACTCAGGTGAACAATGATCCTGAAGGATATTTATGGTAGAGGAGCTCAATAATTATGGCATCTTGCAGGCTTGCTGGGCCTTCTCTTCATGCCAAATATTTTATTTGAACAAACATAATCTGTTAGTTTTATCATCCTAAATGAATTAATTAGATCCTCCTGCAGGATGGCATGGGCTACTTCATGATCAAGTACGTTATAAATTGGAGCACTATGAGTAACCTGACCTTATGACAGGCAGAAGCGGTCATATTTGTTCAAATGCTGCATTGATGTCAAAAGCAGCTATTTTCACCTCTCATTTGGATTCCAAGGCAGGCTGTGAGGAGGGCTGGCGCTGAATGCATCTGCAGAATCCAAGCAGAGAATTTGCGTGTTTCGCGTTTCTGGTTTGCAAGTCGCCCACTTCAGATTTCTGAATATGTTAATGATTCTCTCCACTAGCAGATATCTGATAACAATCTGAAGCAGGAAAGCAGCCCACACAGAGGATGTTGACAGAGTTTGGATAGTCACACAGGCTGTTCTGTTCTGTTACTGCCTGTAACAAAATATTCTGAAATGGATAAACGATTGCTGAATAAATAAAGAGATATCAGGTACTGCAGCAATCTGCAATGTGAGGCAGGTTTCCCAGCCCTGGCGGAATGGAACAGTAGATTCTTAGTCACAGTGGTAGTGTTGGCACAGAATCATATCTCTAACAATTTTGACTCTGATGCTTCACATCGTTGAATGTCCTGATGACACTTCCAACCCAGCCTCATGCATGAGCAGTTGTCACTAAGTTGACTTTCTGGCCAAGAGGCAACAGGCATGAACTGAACAAAACTACAACACATCGAAGCAGAACCAAAATCATTTTGGCGAAACCTTTTGGCTTCAGGGTAGTGACACAGAACAGATCAGGCTGACACCTCAAGTTATGATTCTGATCTTAGCACCAACTGGCGTCTTAGAGTGTTGCACAACCAAACTTTCCAATGGGAAAAGATATTAAAATCTGCAGTGAAATTAAAATAGAATATTAAAATAAAATGCTAGGCTACAGGCTTCATTGCTCAGCATCTGAACAGGAAACAATTGTGTGACCGGATCTGAAATGTTAACTTTGATTTCTCTTCACAGATGCTGCCAGATCTGCTGAGTTTTTCCAGAAACTTCTGCTTTGTTTCTGATTTACAGCATCTGCAGTTCTTTAAGTTTTCATCCATATTTAGTGGCTGTTTCTCTAGACCAGTACTCAGTGGCTTAATTAGCACAGAGTTAATTACCTAGAGCCACCTCCACAAACTGCTAAGTTAGTTCAAAAGCTCACAAAAGGAAAATAACATCTGTTTCATTAGTGTCACCTATCACTCACAACATTCATGGAGACTAAAAAGACCCAGCCCAACACAATGTTACTTCAAAGCCTGTAGGCAACGTCAATGAAGAGAGAAGGGAATATCTTTCCAGTACATTGGGAAAGGACAGAGAGCAAGTTAGGCCATTGCTGGATGAATGAAGAAGTGCTGAAGTGGAAGAGAATTACTCTGGGAACAGTATCATGACCATTGAGTGAATGGACAGACTGAGTAATGATTGTTTACAGGGTCAGTGGATAATTAAGTGCAGGAGCAGCACAAATTGATATATAGCCTCTTCCACAACTGGCCTAGATCAAACAGTATTCCGAACTATGAATATTTGAAAGTATGGCAAGAACAAAGATTATTTGTCCATCAGCCCTATTCCATTCTACCGTGGCCTTTGGCCAAGCATTATAATCATCTAATAGTCACTGCCTCTGATTCTTGGTTGCTTATTCATCTTTCAAACTGGTTTAGCAAACCACATCCAGTGCTCATATCGCATCCAGTGCTCAACCATTGGATAGAAGCAGCAGGATCTGTGGTGTAAATGGAATCAATTGTTCTTGTAATTGAATCAACATGTTTAGCTATTGACCAAAAAGATTGATGTTTTGAACCTTATACTGAGAAGGAGTGCTGTGCATCTCTCCTGCTCTGGTTGGTTGGTTGGAGTGGAGAAATTTGGGCAAGTCAGAGTACCTCCTCTTGTCTCTGCTCCTAGGCCTGCCCGTGTTGGTTATTAATAGGTTGACGTGGTGGGCTGTGGAGGTGGTCATTTCTGCTGACTGTCGCTCTTCCATGGCTTATGTTCATGCACATGTGGTCTTGGGGAGGGAGCATGTGGTGTACAACAATACTTTCAATGCCATTATAATGGGGAGTGGGCAGGGGGTAGAGTGCTTTATGTCCCTTCCAACTCCATTTTAATTTAGCCCCTTCCTGCTCTCCCTATCTCTCCCTCACCTTTGATGATTTCATTGCCCTAATGGCCTTTGCACATAAATTATTCAATTGGATACATGAATAATTTACTGGTGATGGTTAATAGTTGAAAAAAATAGCACGGTGATTTTGTGATGGGTGAAAAAACATTCAGTTGTGTGTAAAAGTACTTCTGGATATAGATAAAAAAGAAAAAAATGATTGATTGGAAAGGCTGTTGTGCTGTAGTGGTAGTGTTCCTACCTTTGAGCCTGGAGGCCTGGGTTCAAGTCCCACCTGCTCCAGCGCTGTGTGGTAACATCACTGCACAGATCAATTAGAAAATATCTTCTAGCTGGTGTTTAAGGGGATCGGCATTTGTAACCTAAATATAAAAGTCACAGAAGAGCATTCTCAGCCATTGCTTGGTTGAATGAGGCAGTGATATGATGGTAAACTCATTTGCCCAGTAATCCAGAGTGTTCTAGGGACTCATGGAAGATGATGAAATTAAAACGTAAAGAAATTGGCCTGATTGGAGAAAGGCTGTTGTGTTACAGCGATAGTGTCCATACCTCTGTGCTAGGAGGTCTGGGTTTGAGTCCCGCCTGCTCCAGCAGTGCATTGCAACAACTCTGAACAGGTGGATTAGAAAATATCTACAACATCTGCAGAATGCATAGCTTACAGGATGTACTGCAGAAACTCACCACAAATATTTCTATTGTGCAAGTGGCCTTTTTAAAATCTGTGTGGCTGCTGGCTTGGGTTTATATGGTAGCTGTGAACTAGGCTGAGAGAGAGAAAAACAAGTTTGCACACTATCATTGAGTTATTTTCATGGCCAGACAGATAACCTTTTGATTGTGTCCACAGTCTTGACTAAATCTGTCTCATTAAAATCAATAGAAAGGCAGCCAAGCTGTCAGTTCATTAGGTCTGCTTATTTTTGTTCTATTTATGATTAACTAGTTAGTTAGAACCTTGGGATTAGTCTGTGGGAGAAGGAAGTGTATATTATTGAAGCGCATAACCCTGCGAGGGATTGCTTCTAATATGTCAGTCGCTGTTGTGAAACTTGCATTAGATGAATTGATATCTTACAGAAATTAATCTTATTTATTGCTTGGAAAACAAGATTGGAATTTAGATTTGTGGTTAAATTAATCTCATAATGCCCAGTGCCCCACCCATTCCCAGTTGCTATTTATTGAGGCTGTGGAGTATCCATTGTTGATACTGCAATCCAGCACACTGTAAGCAAGCCTTGGTATTAATGCTGACAAAGTGTGGAGCTGGAATAAAGCACAACAGGCCAAGCAGCGTCAGAGGAGCAGGAGAGTCGGTGTTTTAAGTTGGATGTTACATCATGAGTCCTGGTGAAGGGTCCCGAACTGAAACTGGAGCTTTTTCCCAGCTCCACATGTTGTTGACTCTGACTTGCCTGACCTGCAGTCCTCACTATCTCCAATTTGGTATTAATACTGATTGTTAAACTGACAATGGGTTTGCTCCTTCAAATCTCACTGTCTCCATTTGCCCCTCTTCACTACTATGTCCCATCCTTGTATTTAGTACTTCCCCTTGCTTCACTAATCCCCCAGATCTCTCATATTCTTGAATTAGCAAGCAGTAAACAAGATGTGAGTATGGGATGCTGAAAAGCTGTAAAGGATTCTGAATGGTATTTGAAATGAGATTGAAGAGTGAGTGAGGTTCATGCACTGAACATGCATTCTCTTTCACACATCCAGCTAGCATCATCAGCTGGCAGCTTAAAGTCAGTGACACTGAGAGTGAGTGAGTTAATACAGAAAGTGAAGCTCCCCTTGATTGCATGTGATGGGAGTATGTGATCAAGTCAAATCAGCAAAGCCCCAGCATCTATCCTTCATCTTTGTGAGGTTCAGGCACCTGAACCGCTCTATGTTTAACCTCATATCCACCTCTCAAATAAATGCCACGCTCCATCTAGATTATAGTCGTCAAATGATTCAATAGAAAATGGACTCATTGACCAATCAGCGTCAGAGGAGCAGGAGAGTCGATGTTTTAAGTCGGATGTTACATCATGTTACATTGACCTTTATTGACCAGTCATCTGGAGCTGGACATGAGGTGAGGAAAGGCCCATTGATGGAAAGTTTTGGGAACTGTCGTGTCAGTGCATTGCCCTTGCACATTATGTCTCATATTACTCAACTCTTCAGCTCCATGGTTCAGTTGTGTGCTATGCCCTGTTGCTGCTTCTTGTATAAAAAATATTGAATATATCACTGACTGAAAGTTTTTTACGTGTATGGCATTTGCCTTTGACTGGCTCCTCTGTTCTGTTCCAGTGTCCCTCTGCTGGGACTGGAATGCAGGATTCTGAGAATGTCTACGTCTCTTGGATTTCAACTGCTCTCTTTATTGCAAATCATGCAGTCTGTAAATAATCTCTGGCAGGGGAAAGGCAGAGATGAACATAAGTGGGCCTATTTATATGCTGAATGATACATCACAGTACCTAGAGGTTTAACAACTGAATTATTTCACTGTAAACAGCGATTGTGATTTCTCCCCCAACGCTTACTGACATCTTCCGATCTAATAGCTCCTCATTCAGCTTCCCTGCCCCTCTAAACTACCTTAAAGTCCTGTTGAGATTTGCAGGTTGGAGTTCAAACTGGAAACAGAAAAAGGCGTTTAAGGTGAAGATATTCCCTGTATGGTAGTTCTTACAGCAATTAGATGACACTCTGTAGATTGGCCATTTTAAACCCGAGGTGCCACAGTGCAAGAGATGTAGCTCCTATCACTGACAGGATTTTGGACAAACAATTTAAGTTCAATATTTGCTTACCTAAAGTATTTTTGATGCTGACACATGTTGATCTGACTGTGTGCTGCGGTATTATCATCTTGGAAATGCCTCAGGCATTGATCCAGTACAGTGAGAAGTGCAGAATGACACGGGTGTGTTTGTTAGTTACTGATCTGTGGATTAATGCCAACTCTGAGCAACACAGCTTTGGGAAAGTGGCGAAAGACTACCTGCAGTGTTTGACTTAATGCTGACTGTTCACATTGCCGATCGTGACCTCAGACTCTCAATGCTGTTTCCTTTTACTAATATCAACAGCACAGCAATACTGTTTTTTTTCAGTATCAATGCGTATGCATAAAACAAATATAGTGGTTCTATTGTGTACAGCAGACATCCATTGAATATGTACTCACAGTTACCCCTCTCCAATAATATACCTCAGTTGCTGTCTGTCAAGTTGTGTTACTCCTGGGTATGGTTCAATTACTCCTGTATTTTGTTGTCACTTCTGTGTCTGGCTTACTCTCCAACTGGATCCTCAATTTACTTATATTGAAAACAGGATTTTTTAAATGCTTTCTTCAACAGTGAGCCTTGCTGGCAGGGGCAGTCTATTTTTCATTCTTTTTTGCCCTTGAGATGGTTTAGAGCATGAACTGCAATTCAGGTGCCAGTCACAGAGTCATAGAAGCATGCAGCATGGAAACATACCCTTCAGTCCAACTCGTCAGTGTTGACCAGATATTCCAATCTGACCTAGTCCCATTTGCCAGCATTTGGCCCATATCCCTTTGATCACTTCCTATTCATATACCCATTCAGATGCCTTTTAAATGTTGTAATTGTACCAGCTTCCACCACTTCCTCTGGCAGCTCATTCCTACGTGCATTACCTCCTGCACTAAAAAGTTACCCATCAGGACCTTTTCAACATTTTTCCCTCTCACCTTAAACCTATTCCCCTATCCATGCCCCTCATGATTTTATAAACCTCTATAAACCCCTCAACCTCCAATGCTCCAGGGAATATAGCCCCAGCCTATTCAGCCTCTCCCTATATCTCAAAACCTCCAACCCTGGCAACATCCTTGTAAGTCTTTTCTGATCCCTCTAAAATTTAACAACATCTTTCCTATGGCCGGGCAACCAGAATTGTACACAGTATTCTAAAAGTGGTCATACCAATGTCCTGTATGGCTGCAACAACACATACCAACTCCTATAATCAGTGAAGGCAAGCATACCAAACGCCTTCTTCACTACCCTGTCTACCTGCGACTCCACTTTCAAGGGACTCTTTAATCAGTAACAGTCCCTAGGACCTGCCATTTATTGTATAAGTCCTGGCCTGGTTTGCTTTCGGAGTCACTGTGAATCCTGTTCTACACACACCCGTCCTGTTTGTAACTGGAGATGACCCAACAGGAGGTGGGTGCTACAACAGCCAGGGTTTTTCTACTGAAATCACTGCATTCTAAGCCTTGGGAACATGGTTTTAGTTGTGAGGTCCTTAGGAAAGAAGAGAAGGAATCCATGAGGATTTTACGTCAGGCACAATGAGAAGAAATCCAAATGCAGCTCTTCCATCCCTTCACTGTCCCTGTGTCCCTGTCTGAAGGCAGACATGCCCATGGTAACCTGCTGGACTAAAGTGTCTTCCTTTAATACCATATTACCCTGTGAAAGGAAGAAAGACTTACATTTATATAGTTAAAAATCACACAACACCAGGTTATAATCCAATAGATTTATTTGGAAGTACAAGCTCTCGAAACACTGCTCCTTCATCAGGTAGCTACATGCACATGCACACCAAGAACACGAAACTGGAGAAACTTGGCATAACCACCAGCAGTAGCCTAGACTCCCCAGCACCACAGTTGAAAACAGTACCACCATGGGGAAATCAACAGTCAACTTATTGGACCACACCTTTCAACTGGAAGAGATTGAAGTTCTCAGCCGGTGACTCAATTTCTGCCTCATCACCAAAATGGACCCCGTTGGTCTTACAGCAGACACGGAGGAATTCATCAGACGCACAAGACGTCTGGAACCCTTCCAAGATGTCAGCAGCAAGCCTAATGAGACAATTGGCAAACCAGAACAGTCATCAGAGAGATCCATAGTCGAGCGACCAAAGGAGGAGTTGGTTTGGACCCCTTCGGAGAACTGCTGCCCTGAGCTTCACATGTATACTCAAACTGTCCGGGAATGTGTAAATGCCAGATTCATCAGCTGCACTCACAAGGTAGAACAAAACATCAGCCAATCACAACGTAACGCCATCCATGCATTCAAGACTAATCACAACATTGTCATCAAACCAGCAGAGAAATAAGGAGCCATCGTCATTCAGAATAGAAAGGACTACTGCAAGGAAGTGTACCTGAAAAAGGAGCGGCGCTCCAAAAGCTTGTACTTCCATATAAACCTGTTGGACTATAATCTGGTGTTGTGTGACTTTTTAACTTTGTCCACCCCAGTCCAACACCAGCACCTCCACATCATGGCTATATTTATATATTGAAAATTCTGACCTCTGGACATGCTAAAAGTACTTTACATTGATGAAGTACTTGTGAACATGCAGATGTTGTTGTAATGCAGGAGACGCAGTGGTCCCTGAGAGCGTGCAGCAAGATCCCATCTGCAGCAATGTGATAATTAATAACCAAGATAATCTGTTTCAGTGATGTTGTTCGAATAATAAGTACCATCCAGTCCACCAGGGAGAACTGTTGGGATACTGTTGTGGAATCTTTTAAAGGACATTTGGGAGGGAAGAGGGGAGCTCCATCATATGTCTCATCCTGGAAGATGCCCCACAACCTTAGTGCTTCACTGAAGCTCTCAGGCTACTGCTGTGATTGAGTGGAAATGGAGCCCACAATCTACCGACAAACATTGGGTTAACTGTAGTGTTGGCCCCATACGTATTTTAAACTGGTGAGATCAGCAACCAGTAATGAGATTTTGTAGCTTGTGAGCACATTGTTCGCTGACTCACAAGGGCTGTGTGATTTAACAACAATCACACCTGGTTCTCTGCACCTTCAGCCAATTTCTGAACCTGTCAATTAGTGAATTCTACAGTAAAAATAACTCTTGACTTCCATCGAATTAAAACCTTTTTCTAATCTCTAATTAAACTCCTCACATTGACATATTCGGTTATTTTGTAGAGAAACCCATTGTGAATTGACACTGGCTGGACAGCTTCAGAATGGGCAGGGCTGTATGAAGCCCAGTTCAAAAAGCTGCTTATTTCTGTATAATTGCACAATTTAATTTTAAGGTCCATGTTTAACTGAGGAGCGCTGAAAACAGTAGCTGTAATCATGGTGGATGCTGGAAACACTCTGATTAGCTTTACACACAGTCACAAGTATGAACTATTTAACTTAAATAAGGAAAACCAATTGTCAATCTAAGGAGCGTCAGTAAACAGACAAGACAGAATTAATAGCATTGGCAAAAAATGAAGTTAAAAATCACACAACACCAGATTATAGTCCAACAGGTTTATTAAGAAGCACTAGCTTTCAGAGCGCTGCTTCTTCATCAGGTGGTTGTGCAGTAGGATGTGCTCTCCAACCCCCTGATGAAGGAGCAGCGCTCTGAAAGCTAGTGCTTCCAAATAAACCTGTTGGACTATAACCTGGTGTTGTATGATTTTTAACTTTGTCCAACCCATTCCAACACCGGCAGCTCTAAGTCATGGCAAAATATGAGGTGAGACTTTTTTTTGAGTGACCTCTAATGACCTGGCAAGGTAATGAAAACAGATTGAATAGCAATGTTCAAAAGCATTAAAAAAAAATTATTTCATGGGATGGGGGTGGAGTTGCCTATTCTCGATTGCTCTGCAAACGCGTGGCTTACTGGACCATTTCAGAGGGCAGTTGTGAGTTAACTATATTGTTGTGATGTCTGGAATTACGCAGAGGCATGTACAAATGATGGGTTTTTAAACAGCGATTGATGATGGTTTCATGATTTCAACACTCAAACTATTAACTGAATTTAAATTCCATTATCTACCCTTGGTGGGATTTGAACTGATGCCCCGGAGCCTGAGTCTTTAGATGACTAGTCCAGTGACATTACCACGATGTCACCATCTCCCCCTTCAAAACTGATGGAGCATCTTAAACACTGTTTGGATCCAGGAAAGAAAGCTGAAACGTTTAGAATGAAATTGTGACAGGAGCCCCAAACATTTGGTTCAGTTTTAGTTTTTATGAAGTTTCAAGACTGTAGTGTCAAAATGTGTTGACTTGATCATTTGTCATCTTCCAATCATAGAATCCCTACAATGTGGGAGCAGGCCGTTCAGCCCATCAAGTCCACACTGACCCTCTGAAGGAAATTCTACCCAGACCCATCCCATCCCATCCCTGTTATCCTGCATTCCCCATGGCCAGTGCACCTAGCCTACATATTCCTGGACACTATGAGCAATTTAGCTTGGCCTATCCATCTAATCTGCACATTTTTGTACTGTGGGAGGAAACCCACACAGATACTGGGAGAAGATGTAAACTTCACACCGACAGTTGCCTGAGGTGGAGTTGAACCAGGGACCCTGGTGTTGTGAGGTAACAGTGCCAACCACTGAGCCACCATGCTGCCCCAATGGCAGCTGTATTTTTGAGCTCAGTAAGCAAATAATGTGTGGACAAAGCCTTGATCCTGAAGTGGTTTATCGGACTGCTTAAGACTGGAACTAAAACCATTTGTGATCAATTAAGGAACCAGGAACAGACGTTATGTCTGCACTATTAGGACAGCAAGAGTAAAGGTCATGTTTGCACTTTCAGAGACCAAGTTAAAGGTCATATCTGCATTCCAGGGAGTTCAGAAACAGAATAATGGAGCTGGGCTTCCAAGTATAGTTTCAAGGGAATGAGATTCTTTCCCGCAAATACACTGTACTGAAGAATTGACGATGGTTGATTACTGAGGCATTATGAAAGGATCCAGAGCAGAACTCTCGCAGCACAGGGGTCTAGAATAGAGGTTACACATCTAATGCACAACAGATTGGAGCAAAGATCACACAAATACAGATATGCCAGTGGCTGACATGGTGATTGATGTTTTTAAAGGACTTTGCAATACAGGAGCAACTCTATTGTGAACATCTTGCTGACCAATCTGATTGGTATTATTAATACAGAAATCCAGGAAAGTTGGTGTTTCTAGATATACATGGGTGTAAGTGTCTCCTTGGAGACATGAGTGATTGGAAGGGCTTCCTCAAAAGGCGCAAACTGCATTTCATAAACTGATAGTTTCAAGTGTGTTCCCTCAATCCTGTGTTATTTCATGATGTCATGTTGGTGATTTAAAAAAATAATTAATTTATGGGATGTAGGCACCGTTGGCTAGGCTAGCATTTATTGTCCACCCCTAATTGCTCAGAGGGCAGTTAACAGTCAACCACATTGTTGTTGATCTGAAGTCACATCTAGGAGAAAGCGAGGACTGCAGATGCTGGAGATCAGAGTCAAGAGTGTGGTGCTGGAAAAGCGCAGCAGGTCAGGCAGCATCTGAGGAGCTGGGGAATCGATGTTTTGGGTGTAAGTCTGCCCGAAACATTGAATCTCCTGCTCCTTAAATGCTGCCTGACCTGCTGTGCTTTTCTGGCACTACACTCTCGACTCTGAAGTCACATGTAGGCCAGAGCAGGTAAAGATGGCAGTTTCCTTCCCTAAACACTAGATGGTATTTCCAACAATTGATTCATGCTTGTCATTAGACTCATAATTCTAGATTTTTAAATATTGAATTCAAATTCTATTTGCCATGGCGGGATTTGAACCCAGGGTCTCTGGATTAACGGTTCAGAAACAATGCCACCATGCTGTCGCTTCCCCACCAATGATGAATTTCTCGCGTCCTTAAAGGATGTTTTGTGTTTTATTTTCAGAAACCTACTCTATGTCTACCCTCAATTCTTCAACTTCACGAACCGACAGGGATCAGCACGGAACATCACAGTGAAAATCCAGTTGATGGGCATTGAAAAAGTCAACAATGCCCTACCGGTGAGACTCAACTTGCTGGAGCTTGGCATTAAACCACTGCCAGTGACTAATGAGAAAAAATAGCAAGGTGTTGGGGAGTTGGGGCACATTGTGGGTTTTGGTGACAAGCACAGGAGTGTTTCAATTCCCAGTGCAACATCCTTCGTTACACCCCAAAGATGTGCAACTGTTTGCTCTAGGCACACAACTACTCCGTAATGTGGGAGTCCATCTCCCCAGCTGGAGCCCCTGCCACTACATTGTAAACACTGTTTCCAGTTTCTCACAGTGGAGCTGGTGGAATTGCAGAGAGAGGGATGGTTGGTGAATTGCTATAGCCTCTGGTCCCAAATCATTCAATGAGGTCTGTGCCCTGCACACCACACTGGCCCTCTGCTTTGTGCCATCCCATTCTCTGCTCTATGAAGGTGAAAGTCAGCTTGGTTGCTTCCCATACACATCTATTGTGTGACTGAGAGTTGTTAATAATTACCTTGCAGGTCATCTTTGGAAAATCTGGACATCCTGAATATGTAAATGAATCATATACACCCGTGGCCTATCACAGCAGGTACACACTGGCTGGGAGCATTGGGCAAGAGCATTGGACGGGAGCAGGGGATGTTATCACTGGCTGGGAGCACTGGGTAGGAATGGGAGTTGGGCACTGGGTGGGGGCAGGGGTTGGGGGAACTGAACAGGAGCATTAGATGGGAGCACTGCCTAGGAACACTGAGCAGGAGCACTGTCTGTGAGCACATGTTACCACAGTGGGTAAGACTCCTTCTAGTGACTAGCCGGAATTCTCTGCCCTGTAAAATAAGCATATGGGTTCAGCTGTGAGAGCTGCAGCTGGTGACTTTGTGCCCACTGTTCAGAGTTGGTCAGAGTTCAGTAATGGCTGGTTTTCCACTGGCAATGTGCTGGCGAAGTCACCGATTCATGATCAGTCTCCGTAGGTAAGGAACTGATTGAATCCAGATTCCCCCGGTGACTAGAAATGCGGCATTCCATAAGGGAGACTTGGAAAACCACACCCTAAGCTAGTTCTTCCCTCTTGTATATGCATGTTATAGATGTTCCTGGTGACCCAGTGGAACTGGTGGCTGAAGAGAAGCAGTGATATGTCCTGACTTGGGTGGAGGGGGGTGGGGGGAGGTGGAAGGCAGATTATTTATGGTACACTTAAAGGGTACCAGGTACACAAAGTAACATTTTAATAAATGGGAGAACCATTCTCCATTCAGAAATGATTTTGCAACATGGATTATGGTTAGATTTGTCATGCCTGGATCCTCCCTGTGCCTGGACCCTCCCTGTGCCTGTACACTGCCTGTGCCTGTACCTTCCATGTGCCTGTACCCTTCCCGTGCCTGTACCCTCGCTGTGCCTGTACCCTCCCAGTGCCTGTATCCACTCTGTGTACTTGCTTTTCTAATTAAAAGAGGGGAACCATGGAGAAACCTGTCCTCACCCGACCTCCAAACACAGACGTTTCCAGCTGTGTTGTTGGATCCTGTTCAGAAACAAGAATCCTTTATGTGTTTACTCTGGAATTCAGCTGTGCTGAGATCACACTGGGCTCCTCCTTAGTTCAGTCATAATGGTGTGGGAATGGGACTGCTATTCCCAACAGAGTTATCAAGAAGCCTCTGTCTCTCTGTGTAATTGGTTCTCTGAATCTCAGAAAACACATCAACATGTTTCGTTCCACCATGATTGGTCAGATCCTCAATATGCCATCATAACAGCGGTTACATTATGGCCTGTTCCCTGGTATTGGTGGATATAAAATCATAAAATCCTTCAACACAGCAGGACGGTGTTCAGCCCATTCCCACCGTGCTGACTCTTGGGAAACTATTCAGTGAGTCCTAATGTCCCACTCTCTTCCCAGAGTACTGTGTCCTTCTCCTTTTTGGGGATAAGTAACTTTAGATTTTGTTGCTGGTTTATTTTATAACATCAGCTTCTCCTCCTTCCTCGGCAGGTCTCCTTTCTTCTATGAGGAAGTGAAGATAAAGTTGCCATCTAGTCTCACTGAAGGTCATCACCTGCTCTTCACCTTTTACCACATTAACTGTCAGCCCAAACAGAGCCAGGACAGCCCTGAAGTTCCATTGGGCTACAGTGTGAGTTTCTGAACTGCCACTGGCTGCTTATTAAACCATTTTTCCCTAATACACGTTGGGTAAACTACCATCTAATGCAGTAGGTCAATACAAGGCCAGAGTCGATACCAGGCCGGGATCAGTACCAGACTGGGGTTGGTACCAGGCCGGGGTCAGTACCAGGCCGGGGTCAGTACCAGGCTGGGGTCGGTACCAGGCTGGGGTCAGTCCCAGGCCGGGGTCAGTCCCAGGCCGGGGTCAGTACTAAGCAGGGGTCGGTACCAGGCCGGGTTCGGTACCAGGCTGGTATCAATACCAGGCCGGGGTTAATACCAGGCCGGGGTCAGTACCAGGCCGGGGTCAGTACGAGGCCACGGTCGATACGAGGCCGGGGTAAGTACCAAGCTGGGGTCAATACCAGGCCAGATAAGGTCTACAGCTTTCTTCTTTGACCTTGTCAAATGGAACAGGTTTGAAGCTGGGACGAGTTCTATTTTTGTGACAAACTAACTTGATTCCATTGTGAGCTGAGGGTTCATTGTTGGAAACCTACATCGGCTGTGTTGTTATGAAAACCAGAATGTACAGAAACCACTGGTCAAAATCAGGGGAGCAAACATTATAGAGCATATACAAAGTGTGTATGGACTTTAAAGTTCTTGTAAATATACCTGTACTGTTGCTCTACACAATTCAACCTCAGTTCAGAAATAGATTCAGGGCTGTTTTGTAAGAATCAAAATATTTGTCCAGATTGTATGGTCATTTAACATGGTCTGAGTGGATCTCAGATCATTGATCACAGAAAGGAGAATCTAGTGGCAATATCACATGCAGGGATTAGAAAATCCCAGCTGGTTTTCAGTCCATTTAATTCAACAGACAGAATTTGGAAGCATTTTGTAAGCCTCTCTCCCTCTCCCTCTCAGTGTACCTGCCTCTCCCTCTCAGTGTTGCTCGCTGTGAGATCCTGCCTCAGTTTCAGTGAACATGAGCTGGTTTAGTGTTTGTGTGAAGGGTCTGGATTCAGTGTGCTCCAGGAACCTGCTGTGACTTTATGGCTGACTGCAGAGTTGTCACTGTTGACCCTTCAAGGAATATTAGTCCAATTGAGGAACTGCTGAGTGGAAGAATGTTACACAGTAAACAGTGAGCTGAATGCAGTAATTCCCCATTATGTTGTCCTTTTACAGTATAGATCTACCCAAATACTTTCAGTGGATTAAACTAATCACAAGCAGAGCTGGCTCTAGGGCACTGGCCACAGCTCCAGGCAGCTCGAGTGGCCTCAGACTGAAGCTGCTTTAAGAATTAACTCACTGCTCAGGATAGAAGACCCTCTACCCACTGTCTGCAGGGTGGGAGACCCTCTACCCACTGTGCCCAGGGTGGGAGACCCTCTACCCACTGTGCCCAGGGTGGGAGACCCTCTACACTCTGTGCCCGGGGGGGAGACCCTCTACACTCTGTGCCCGGGAGGGAGACCCTCTAAACTCTGTGCCCGGTGGGGGGAGACCCTCTACACTCTGTGCCCAGGGTCCACATAAACAAGCAGACCTCCAGGATTTGAATCAGATTGAAGGGTGCGAACTTGGACAGGTGAACAGGGAGGATGTATCTTAACAGGCTGCATAGTGAATAGAAAAAGTCAATGGACCAAATACATTTACACACTTGCCAACTCAAACCACATCAACACTGGAAATGTGAGTTGTTTGAGTAATTGATTTTGTTTCTGACAATGATCAATGATGGTGGTTGTTGATTTCCAGAGGTTTGATTACTGGCTGAACAAACTTCTCCGTATAGAACAAGAGATTGACATTCTGTAATATATTATTCCATTTTTTTAGAAGGATAATAGATGCCCTAGGTATGCTGCTTATGTTCCTAGGGCATTAAATGTGTTAATTGTCTATATTTTTAATTTGCAACAGTGGTTGTCAATCTTGGACAATGGACATCTGCGCTGTGGAACCTTTGAACTCCCTGTTAATTTGGACAAACCTCCCTTCCCTTATTCAGTATCGTCTGTAAGTACAGAATGACTAAATGTTTACTTATATGCGTATAACAATGTGTGATTTAGTGTACGTGTGTCTTCATCACATTTTGGCTGCCACACTTCACAAGTACTGCTTGCAGATCTCCACTTGAAGCTTCAAAAAAATCCAGCTGAAAAGCCATTCACTTGGAATGTCCACAGAGATTCCCTTGTCAGCTGAAAACATGTTAAGGATCCTTGGATTCCGACCTCGGCCGATGTTTACGTCACAGCATTTTAATCTCATGACCTTAGAAGAACACAACTTCACCTGAGCAGCAGAACGCTATGATGGAATGATACTCATGTCTTTCTAAATAATTGAATTTAGCAGGGCTATTGTCAAAAGAGATCCACCAGCTCTATGTGTTACATTCAAAATGTTGTGATTGTGAACCCTTCATTTTCTCACATTACTAATCTAAGTAACATTTCTAATTGCTTACAATTAAAAGTAAACTAGATTATACACATTTACCATCAAACTTTACAGCCCTCCAGTCACAAAGTAGATCTACTATTCTTCGAATCTCAGTCTCCCATTTCCCATCAGTACAGGCTCATAACCGTTTTGGTACAGTGTAAAATTGGATTATTTGATTTGACTTCTGTAACATTTTCTCGTGTGTAAGATCTTTTCCAGTTTGTGTTATTTTTCTTACAATTTGCATTCCAAGAAGACCAGCGTATCTCTGTTTGAAGTGTATTTGTAAAGTTGGTTTTGCCCTTTGTCATTTCCCAGGGGCTCTGTGATCCTACACGGGTTTGTGACAGGCCTGTGGTGTCATTTATACTTGTGTCCCTTCACATTGAGGTCATTACAGTGTTGGTCTGTAACTTCTAATTGAAAGAAGCTGTGATTATGATGGCTTTGTGACCTTTTCTTAAACATTATGTTTGCTCTGTAATGACTTGTCTCCATCCAGCTCCATCATTAGTCCATTGAGCACAGAGGCACTGCTCCTAGTGTCTTGCTCCAATCACCATTTGGCATCAAAGATACCCACAACGAATTAATAAGGCCCATAGAATATATCTCCTCTCCTTTAGCCCAAGCTGATAATCAATTGGCATCCAGGACCCAATCAATCTTTTCACCCCATGCTGAACTGCCATACTCTCATCACAACAAATGATTTGAAAATTGAGGATTGCCACTGGCATCACTTTATCCCTCACTTTATTCATCATTCAACCTCCATCAGAAGAAATATCCCAACTTCGCACTTGGCACTAGTCATCACTGACAACTGCTGTGCCTGGGGTTGGTTCTCCCTTCCCAATAGCATTCCTCCCAGCATCTCAGCAGTACGCTAGGAATGTCAGGAATTCACAACAGAAGGCACTTTTTGCTTGTTCAATGAAGCGCACTCAGAGGTGCTGCTGTTTCCTTGCTGTTCCTGTGTATTGGCGGTGAGCCAGCAGCTATTGTTTGCTTCTCCACAGCGTGTGCATGGAGAAAGATTCTGAGTGATACAAATGATCGGAAGCTAATCTTCACACCGGTGTTTCGACTTATAGTTGAGGCCTTATGGTGGTAGGGGTCATGAACCCACAGACAAACTGTTCAACAAATATCTATCAATCCATGTCAAGCCTCCTTTGGAATGCTTGGCACGCAATTAAATTTATTGTCTCGTTTTTAGATATTAAGGTGATAGCCCCTCTTCAGCTCTGTGCAACAATTACTTTTTTGGAATAGATGGTGATTCTGGAGTACTGTGAAAGATCAAAGGGCATAATGTTTACTTGAATATTTTCCTTTACAGTTGATACTGGCCACACTTGAGAACACATGACTGCAGATCATAGTTACAATTGGCAAAAGTAGGGCTTTCTTACTGCCTGGGTGTGATGGACAGAATAGCCTTGTTCACCACAAAGGTTTTGTCTATGTTTTATACATTCTGTTCCTTTCTTTTGGAAGTGCAGTATCTCACGGCCTTTCCATGGACAGGTAGTACTCAGGTCTCCTGGTCTTAACAATGGAAGGAATTTTCTTCCACAATTAATTTCCTCCCACATTGAACATTGTGCAAACTCTCAGCTGGACAAGAGAATGGGGATGGAAAGTTGGACAGTGTCTTGTTATGTCCTGCGGTTCTGTGTAGAGTTCCTTCACGAATCAGACAATATGATTCTGAACAACGTGATGCAGCCCTGGAATAGGCTGTCTTGGTCAGGCATCACGTTCAAGATTTGGAGAAGGGAACCCTAGAGGAATTGTTTGAATAACTTTCCCTGGTCTTTATTTCAGAGCTCGCTGCCTGGCTTGAAGAGGTTGGACAATCGGAAAGCGGTCTTTAAACTGGAGTTACGCCCAGTTTCGACAGTGCACACACAGGTGAAAGTGTTTGCAACTATCAGGGCTGTCCAGCCTTGACTGTAATTATGGGATGGCAGAGCAATGAATGTCAATGCTGGCTGACTGCCTGTTCTCATGCCAGTGAGACACTGGGTTTGATTCATCTGTTATATTTCATCACGTTTCTACATTATATCTAAGATTTTGTACTTAGATACTTTTGGACGCTGGGAATGGTGACTTTGTACACTTTTCACTGTACTCCTGTATCCTTGAATACACAGGACAATAAAATCTAATGCTAATTACTAAATAGTTGATCAGGCACAAGGGGCTATTTTCCTTCTATGTTCCAAACAAACATTGGACATAGCATTGACATTTCTCTTTGTGTTTTTCTTAATTTTGTTTGAAGTTATTTAGAAGAAAAGTCAGAGAGGGTAAAGTCTCTTGGTTTCTCGGTTGCCAGTGTTACATTGTTCTCTACTTATTGCTGCAGGAAAGGACCCTGGAGCGATTCTTCTCACTGTGTGAAGCTGTTGGTGAACACTACTCTTTAACCCATCAGACTGAGGCAGTGAACCAGGCTGTCTCTATGCTCAGGCAGGTTTGCTTGGAGGAATTGGTCAAGTTCCTGAACGTGGTGTTAGATAAACTGCTGCCACTGTTACACTTGAGCTCCAGGATGGGAGCAGAAGGAGGTACAGGAAACCCAAAAATATACTATCTATTTGCACACTAAGTTAATACTTTTAGTTAAAGGCCATTCTGCACAGCTTTTCTCTGCTTTATAGCCCAGTAACACGACTCAGTGAGGCAGGTAGTTGAACTGTTGGAAAATTCTGAATACTGTATACAGGTCAACATACCTTCAGATCCTGCCTGCTATCGTTTCAGGATATATTTAGCTTCTGTTTTCTTTCCATTTCCTTTCCTCTCCCATCCTAGTCTCCCATTACCTTCTGTTTTACAATTCTATTCTTCCTCCTCCTGTTGTCCTATACCCCCATCCTTCCAACTCTCTTCAATTTTACTCCATCACTTTTCCTCTCTCTCTCCCTCCCTCCTGCTTCTTTTTGTTCATCTCTTTGTTCACTTTCCCTCTCTGGGGAATGTTGACTGGAGTGAGATCGGTGTAAATGGGGATGGGCCTGGAGTAGCCAGGCTGTGACTCTTGTTTGAGCAGCTGATCCCTATTAATACATACACAGATCTGACGAAGAGCAAGGAGCAACCCTTGGGAGGTGGGTAACAAGTTGGTTATCTGATTGTTTATTCAGTTTGCCCACTAAACTAACCAATAGTCCAGATAACAATCCTCTGCAGCAGTCCATGTTTTACAAGGGAAAGGGCTGTCCACAACACAAACAGCAATCTGTATTATTGAAGGGAAAAGGAGGTGAACGATTGAATAAAAGTGTTACAATGCTGGGTGGCGTTAGTGATTTTAATATGTTCCTTCAATGAAGAGTCTGAAAGCTGTGACCTAGGTTGCTTACTGGGTCTGGTGTTAAATTGGAGCCAGAGTTTAGGACCAGGGTGTTTTGAAGCTGGTGAGGTGAATACTCAGTATCCTTGCCTAAAAGATCAGTCAGAGCTTGAGGGAACTGGAGTGAGGACTATCACAGGGAATTTGAAAGCACAATTGTATGTGACTTGTGGGGGAGTATTTTTTTCATCTGTGTGCAGACACGGAAGTTGGACTGGGAAGAGATGTGGAATGGAAAGTGAAGGAAGTGATCAGAGATAAGGTTATCTGCAATTGACACAATGAGAGTAGGCCATGGTTGAGGATATGACTGTAAATATGTAGAGAGAAGTTTATATAAAACATGAGAATAACAGGACAATAAACCCGAGAGAGAGAGAGAGTATGATAGCATTGAGATAGCAGTTAAGGATAAGAATCAAGGAGTCTGTTGTGTCTGTGTTTGCTTTCAAAGAGCAGTTGTATTCAGTCCTCCACCTCTATATTTTGCCTGTACATCTAAAAATTTCACATGCTCAAGTACAGTCAACATAAACATGATGTTGGAGTCAGTTTCACTACACTTTCAGCAGCATGTTCCAACTCCTGATAAAATTTGTGCTTGTCTCTCTTCTGGATCCTTAGCCAGTCATTCGCCAGAGGGAATCTTTCCTCTCTTTACTCCATCAAAACCTCTAGTAGGTCCGATCTTAGCCTTCTTGGTTCCAAGGAGAGCAATCCATATTTTTCTAATTTCACCTCATAACTGAAGTCCATGTTCCCAACACTATCCTCAGTATTGTAGGTGCCCAGGTTGGGTAAAGGGGTTAGTGAAGTTGTGTGTTGAGGTTCAGTGAGATAAGTGTTGTGCTCGATGAGTTAGGTGCTGTGTTTGATATAGTTGATGATTCAATATTGCAGAAATAATCTAACCATCACTAATTGTTCACATTTTGTTGTTTTCGTTTTGTTTCTGTTACTCACAGCTCTTGTCAGCAAGGAAATTTTTGATGTGCTGGTTGCAATTGTGGATCGTCTGCAAAATAGTGAAGAGGTGAAGAAAGACTCGTTGGGCCGAAGCCATTATCTAGCTTCGTATGTTCACTACATGTTCAATATGCCAGGTACTGGTTGAGCTATCCACAATTCTCATGTGTTTTTTTTGAAGGAAATGTTTGCTGAAAACGTGTTTTCCTTCATGGGAGAGACTAGACTAAGGAACACAGTTTTAAAGTAAGAAGTCACTTATTTAAGGTTGAAGACCCTTCTTCTCGAAGGGTCCCAGTCTGTGGAACTCTTCTCTAGAGAGCATTGGAGACTAGATCATTGAATATTTAAGGGAGAGATTCCTGACTAACAAGGAAGTCACAGGTTGTCGGTAGCAGTAGAGTGGAGTTGAGGCTGTCTTCATTATTTTGAATGGTTAAGCAAGCTCAAGGGACCAAATGACCTACTCCTGCTCCTAATTTGCATGTACATCTGTACGACTTGTGTCCTACTCTTGTGTCCTTTCCCTCACGTTTCATCAATGTGCTGTCCTTTAGGTGGTCCTTTTGATCCATGACCTGGATTTGTCACAAGGAATACTAGAACAGGAGAACATAAGAAATAAAAGGAGGAGTAGGCCATCGAATCCTCAAGACTGCCACACTATTCAACGAGATCATGACTGTTCTGCCCCCGGCTCAACTTCTCTCTCTTGTCAGCGCATCATAATACTTGACTCACAAATGTCAAAAATCTGTCTACCTCCTCTTTAAATACTTTCAGTGATTTAATCTGCACAATAGGATATTAGGAGCTTGGAAAGTAAGGCAGACCTTACTGGAATGTCACATTGTCTCTCTGCACTCACTGTAAACATGGTTTTGGGATTTGCAGTTTAATCATCTTCACAGAGCTGTCTCCATTTCCTATCTCTGCTAGCATCAATGAATGGAAATGGCTTTTGACGCATTGTCCCCTCTCCCTTGCTGAAGGTATTCCTGACACAAATCAGACACTGTAAGTAATCTAATCTAATCTAATCTAATCTATCTCTGCTAGCATCAATGAATGGAAATGGCTTTTGACGCATTGTCCCCTCTCCCTTGCTGAAGGTATTCCTGACACAAATCAGTCAGGCAGACATCTGAGATTTGTCCACAGCCACCATTTTATATCAGCACAGCAATGACATTGAGTTTATAAATAAGGAAAAGCAAGAGAAACTGGCAACATTAATACAGTTTGAAAATATTTAATATTGAACACACACACACACACACACAGAATCGCACATGAACAGACATACACAGACACACAGAATCACACACACAGAGATACAAACACCTTCAAAGAGCTGTCTCCGTTTCCTATCTTGCAAGGGAATTCATATTTTGACGATGCATTCATGCAGGACAGTAAACAGCTTTTGAGACTTTCCCCATTGTGACAGAAATTCAGCCCCAATCTGAAACTTGGAGATATGTAACAGAACAGAAATGAGCCAGCAGCTTTCTGTGTTCCTGCTCCCAGTGTAACATTTGACCATTTAGTTTATCTTGTCTTCAGTCTAACATCCAACAAGGATCACTTCACAGATCCAATAACAGATCCCCAGGAGTGAGGGACAGACTGGAATCTAATCGAGGGGTTTAGGGTTTATATACAGCATATCAGATACCCAGTGGCACAGTGGTTAGCACTGCTGCCTCACAGCGCCAGAGACCCGGGTTCAAATCCTGCCTCGGGCAACTGTCTGTGTGGAGTTTGCACATTCTCCCTGTGTCTGTGTGGGTTTCCTCCTACAGTTAAAGATTTGCAGGCCATGCTAAATTGCCTGTAGTGGTAGGTGAAGGGGTAAATGTAGGGGAATGGGTCTGGGTGGGTTGCTTTTCGGAGGGTTGGTGTGGACTTGTTGGGCCGAAGGGCCTGTTTCCACACTGTAAGTAACCTAATCAAAAACTCTCTGGGTAGAGAACTCCAGACATTCACTACCCTCTGGGAGAAGAATTATTGAATCTGTTCAATGTGGAAGCAAGCCATTTGGCCCATTGAGTCTGCACTGCCCCTCCAAATAGCATCTCACCCAGACTCACTCCCACTACCCTGTCCCTGTCACCCTGCATTTCCCATAGCCAATCCACCTAACCTACACATATTTGGACTGTGGAAAGAAGCCAGAGCAACTGGAGAAAATCCATGCTGACACATGTTCCTTCACATCTCAGTTTTAAAAGAGAGTCCTCTTATTCTGTAATTATGTCCCTTACTTTGAGATCCTCCAACTAGAGGAAACTTCCTGTCAACATCTTCCCTGTTAATCCTGCTCAGAATCATCTATGTCTTAATAAGATCACCCATCATTATTCTAAACTCTGATGAATAAGGGCCTAATCTGTTCAGCCATTTTTGAGAAATCAACAGGTCCATCCCACAGAACAATCTCATGAATCTCTTTTGAACTACCTCCATGGCCAATACATCATGTTTTAAATATGGGGGCCAAAACTGTACATGGTACTCCAAGTGCAGCCTCTCCAACACTCTGTATATTTGCAACATGACTTCCCTATTTTTAAACTCCAACCCGTTAACAATAAAGACCAAAATTCCTTTTGCTGCTTTAATTACTAGCTGCACCTGCTTGCTAATGTTTTACATTTCATGCACAAGAACACCTAAATTCATCTCTATTTCACTTTTTAAAAAATCTCTTCCACATTTAAATAATTGCTCACCTTTTGAATCATCCTATGAAAGTGCATGACCCGACTTGCCCCACATTAAGTTTTTGCCTACTCATTCAGGCTATCTTTATCCCCTGCAGATTCCTTATGTCCTCATCATAACATGTTCTCTCACCTATTTTTATATTGTCAATAATTTTGGATACTTTACACTCTGCTCCCAACTCCAAATCATTAATGTGGATGGTAAATAATTGCGGCCCTAAGACTGATCCTTGTGACAATTCACTGTCTTTCCAAGCTGAAAATGACCCAGTAATTCTGACTCTCTGATGGGAAAGCGTTAACTAAGGCTCAATCCACTTCAATATGTTATCCTTAATACAGTGAGTTCCTGTCTTGGCAATAACTTTTTATGTGGCAATTTATCACCTAGGCCCTTTTGCTATTCAATCAGAATCTGGCTGATATTAGCTCCATTTAAACTGCCTTGGTTCTGCAACAAAAATATCTCCGCTAACAAAAATCTGTCACCTCAGCTTTGTCATGTTTTAACTGGCCTAACCTCTGTGATGTTCTGGAGGAGTTGAGGAGAGGGTAAGGCAGTTTTTCTTGACTTGATGACGTGGTGATCCCTTTAAATGATCCCAGGCTGACACAAGGTGCTGCCCAGAAATGGAATAGAAATGATGGCTTACTTTTAGTTACTTAAGTATTCAAGGAATCAGATGTGAAGGTCTGTTATTGGAGAAGTGATAAAGTGACCACTTTGAAACTGATGCTAGTTATTTCCTTTTGCTGAAATGGCCACCACTTCAATCCACTCTGTCTTTTCTATCATTTATTTTTAGTTCTCCATGAGATCAGATCCTCAGAGTCTGAGAAATATGCTACACTCAAGCCAGAGACTGCTACTGCATTACGTAGGATACGACTGCGCAGCACCAGTGACCCTGCGATCCAGCCATCCTCACTCATGCTGCCAAAAGACAGAGGAGGCAGTCAGAAACACACAAAGGTCAGGCCAATACTCCTACATTTAGCAGATGGATTCTAAATGCATCAAGTAGGGTGTGAACGCAGCTTTTATCTTAAAATATGCATTTATTCCTCGTTGACATTTAGATGGATTAAGTCTTAAAGTAGCTCAGACACTGAGATCATTTTGGAGACATAACACAATACTGTACACACCAAAGCATAGTTACAGGATGATGTTGTAATCCCTGAATTTCCTTAGTTGCCCTAGAATGGCCAGAGATGTTGAAAATATGAGGTTTGCCATTTTGGCAGGAAGTATAGAGGAGCAGAATATTATTTAAAAGGAGAAAGCTATGGAACAGAGGGGTTTGGAAGTCCTCATCTGTGCATCACAAGCTTGCATCTCAACAGAGAGTTGGGATAATGATGAAATTTTCAGGATGGCAATCAGTAACAAATGGAGTGCCACAGGGATCAATGCTGGAGCCACAATTAATGACTTGGGTGAGGAAAGTGAATGCACTAACACTACATTTGTGGATGACACAAAAATAGGTAGGAAGACAAGTGGTGACAATGACACAAAGTCTTCAAATGAATATAGACAGGTTTATCAAACGGACAACAATTTGCAGATGTAACATAATATGGGGAAATGTTATCCACTTTAGCAGAAAAATTGAGGAGTTGGATATTATTTAAATGAAGTGAGACTGCAGAAAGCCATGGAATAGAGGGATTTGGGAATCCTCATCCATGAATCACAGAAAGCTAGCATCCAAGTTCTGTGGGTATTAGGGAAGGCAAATGGAATTGTTGCCCTTTATTTCAAAGAGCATAGAGTATAAAAGTGGTGGTTTTACTAAAAGTACTAGTGAGACCACCACTGGAATGCTATGAACAGTTTCATGCCTCTTAGTTAAGGAAAGATATATTGGTATTGGAAGCAGTCCAGAAAGATTCACTGGGCTGATACCAGGTATGGAGGAACTATCTTATGAGAAGCGGTTGAATAGTTTGGCCTAAACACGTTGGACTTAGAAGAATGAGATGTGATCTTATTGAAACATACAACACACTTTGTAGTGGACTTGACAGGGTAGGTGTGAAAAGGTTGTAGGAGAATGTAGGACCAGAGGCTATAATCTCAGAATAATTTAACATTTAAGAGGAGGAGGAATTTGGAGGAATTCATTCTCTCAGAGAGTGGTGAATCTGTGAAATTTGTTTACCACACAGGGTTTTGACACTTGGTCATTAAATGTATTCATGTTTGAAATAGACGGATGTTTTGATCTGTCAGAATTTCAGGGCTAATGGAGAAAATTAGATCAGCCATGATTGTATTGAATGGTACAGCAGACTTGATGGGTTGATTTGGCCTACGTCAGTTCCTATGTCTTATAGTCTGATGGTAAACATCTACCAGTGCAGGCCAACTGTGCATGGGTTTCCATGGCATTTGATTCTCAGTGCCCCAATTTCAATAGCTTTTTTAAAATTGCAGCCAAAATGTGGGAACTTTCTTTGCCAGGGTTTAGTTGGTAACATCTTGACAAAACCTGCAAATTTCTGGGCTTTAGCAGAAAATAAGTCACTGATCTCACATGAAGCTGCATTGTTAAAGTTACAAAATGGTTGTGTTGACCCAATCAATGAGAATGAAAGAACTGTGAAGGAACTCGAACCAGTGAGAGTGATAGTCAGATGGTTTCTAATATCGTCAAACTTCTATGGGGTATCATTTATTTAGCACGTGGGAACTTAGTTTAACAGACAGTTGAGGAGACAGGAGCCCAGATGCTTGGCAATGTCTCTAGCGTGAGGATGTCACTCATGCCTCCGTGTTGTGGCCTTAATTCTTCACGGTTTATTAATAACTTAGAAGACTGCTTGAAAAGCCCCAGTTCCATGTTTGTCAATGCCACTCCTAACCGGTGGTCGGAGTTTTCTTATGCCAACTACAGAAAATATTGTGCTATGTATTAAATTTAAATCTGCAGCTGATAGATCTTTGTTAACTAAAGGTATTAATGATATAGGGCAGTGGCATCTACTTCCAGCTCTAGCTGGAACACTTGGAGAAATCTAGAGCCGTGTCTGTGTCTCCTAATATTCTTTGTCTGAGACTCTCTTTCATTTTCAACACCGTGTTTCTCAAGCTCTCCCTCACACATGCATGCATGCACTCTCTCTGCTTCTTGCTTTCCAAAAAATGAATTATTTTATTGTCTAATTGTTTCCAACATTTGATTTTTCTGCAGTTATTCCATGAAGAGTTGGCCTACTGCATTGTGTTAACCAATGGACAAGTGAGAGATCAAGTTTACAGGCATCTGTGGTTCTTCTTTGAACTGCTGGTGAGTTGGTATAATTGATACCTCCTTGATAGAGTCTGTCGGACCAAGAAGAGTATTTCACTTCTGTATGATAAGCTGCAAACCATACTGCGAAGCCTCTTCCAAGGATGCCCACCTTGAAGACGTTTTCCTCCTCCTTCTGTAATGGACCCCCCCATCCCCAATTTATCTCTCAGCCCTCTTCCCCTCCTCAGTCCTGAAGAAGGGTTATGCCTGAAAAGTCGACTGTCTTATTCCTTGGATGCTGCCTGACCGCAGCACGCTTTATCACTTCTGTATGATGCCCATCTAACATGCTTTACTTCAGAAGATTGATTTGAAACTGTTTCTGTCCATGTACACTTGGGTGTGAGCAGTGATTTTTTTCAAAGCATGGAATTATAAAATCACACAGCCATAGATTGTAAAAGGGGCCTGTTCACTCCATCATGCTTATGTGAGTTCTTTAAACTACTCAATAAGCCCCACACCCTCTCTCAATGACTTTCTTCCAGCATTTTGTTTTTGCCTTTTTAAATATATTCCATTTTGAAAATCACTATGGAGTCACTCGTGCAGGTGGAGCCTGGATCAGTACATCTCACTGAGTTAGAGAAAAATTCTCCGTCTTTCCCTGACTCAGTTTTATGTTCTTATCATCTGTTACTATGTAAGTTTCTTCTTCTAACCCTTCAGAATTTTGAAATCCTTTATTCCTTTAACTTGATGTTCTTAGGAATGTTCCATGGTATTCAAAGGCACATTTTACACGTGGCACTGGAAATGTTTTTGGATATCAGTGACATTTAATGCTCAATAGTGATGCTGTTTCATAGGTACCTTGGGTACCTCACACGGTCAAGCCAGCTATCAGCAGTAATTTAGGCTTGATGGTTTATTTCCATGGATGTGGATATCGAGGGAAGATATCCCTGATGATGTTTTGTTGGTATGATTTTTCTTGGTATCCATAGCATGCTCCAAGTGATTTATTTTCCCCTGGCACTAACATTTACATCTGAGGAAAGAAATTCTTGCTCCTATGGGCAATTTAAAGCTCAAAAGGCCTGAAACTTAGATGTGAGACCTGAAGGCTGTAGAGAAGTGTATAACAAACAGGAATATTTTCTGCAGGGGGGAGATGTTAGGAAGTACAAAGTTATTTGGATATCTATGTCACTAAGAATTGGGGCACAGATATATTAAAAAAAATCAAAAGCTAAGATGTTTTAGCTTTAAATTGTAGGAATTTAGAACATAAAATTAAGATTGTGATACATGAATTGAATTGAACTTTGATCAGGCCACATCTACATTTAGAAACCAGAACTCCCACTGAATGTATGACTTCATTAGGGTTTTAAAAATCTACAAGCTGACCAGTTACTTCGAAAAGACAGCAGTAGTAAAACACAACCAGAGATTGCTAGGCAGGGACTCTATTGATCCAAAGAAATTAAGGAATGACATAGGGATTTGGGGAGTGGCAGTGAGGAAGGAGGAAATGATCGTAGGGAGGGAGGAATCATGTTGAAGGAGGGTTCCTGTAGTTGCCGGACTTTCCAATCCCTGGGAAAGCCAGCTCACAGTCATTGGATTCAAATGACTCCCAAAATCTGAGGAACAGGGTGTCATTTAAATAACATAGATATGGACCTGCCAGTACATTATGACTCCCTCTGAGATCTGCCAGTGTTAAGACAGAAAGAGGAGCATTCATGGCTGGTTGATGCCGGACTAAAAGTGGGTGGTGAAAAGTGGAATATTTCTCCCAAACCACTTGGGTGCCTAAGTTAATTGAAAGTGATGGAATGTTACTGTAATCTGACAGGAATCTTGGACTTACCTGTGCAGATAACACATACAGATCACTGTCCTTCCCTTTTTGTGATTTTTGTAACCTTGAAGAGGTCAAGATGCTCTGTGCAAAGGTCGGCGCCATAAATTCAAATAGCATTTGCCAAATTCTGGAACTGAATTCTTAAATAAATATGGTATTGTTCATGGGCATCAGACACTCTCTCATTACTGTTTGTAAGCTGCAGTGTATTAACATCTGCAGTGAGACATGACATCTGCAGTGAGAAATAGTTGCTTTTTCCCCAGTCATACAGATGTGTGACAGATGTTTACTTCTGAGAAATAGTAGACCATCTCCATCACCATCTTCAGGTAAATAATATTTTTTAGTTAAGAATCGCAAGATGTCAGAATGCAGGTACAGCAAGTGATTAGGAAGGCAAAGGAATGTTCGTATTTATTGCAAGGGTTGAAAAATGTGTTGCTGGAAAAGCGCAGCACATCAGGCAGCATCCCAGGAGCAGGAGAATTGACGTTTCGGGCATAAGCCCTTCTTCAGGAATGAGGAGGGTGTGCCAAGCAGGCTAAAATAAAAGGTAGGGAGGAGGGACTTGGGGGAGGGGCATTGGGAATGCAATAGGTGGAAGGAGATTAATGTGAGGGTGATAGGCCGGAGAGGGGGTGGGGCGGAGAGGTCGGGAAGAAGATTGCAGGTCAAGAAGGCGGTGCTGAGTCCGAGGGTTGGGACTGAGATAAGGTGGGGGGAGGGGAAACTGTAAGGGAAATAGGAGGATTAAACTGGCAAAGTCTTGCTCCAACAATACAGGGTTTTAGTCAGGCAGCAAAAATGTATTGTGTACAGTTTTGATCTCCTTGCTTGAGAATGGACATACTTGCAGTGGATAACATTCAGAGAAGTTTCGCTAGGCTGATGCCTGGAATGAACAGATGCAGGTGGTAGAATTAAACTCACTGAGCTGTAGGTTTGATATCCAGATGTTTCATTACCTGGCTAGGTGACATCATCAGTGGCGACCTCCAAGTGAAGCGAAGCGAAGCTGTTGTCTCCCTCTTTTTATTTATATGTTTGTCCTGGATGGGGTTCCTGGGGTTTGTGGTGATGTCATTTCCTTTTCGTTTTCTGAGGGGTTGATAGATGGCATCTAGATCTATGTGTTTGTTTATGGCGTTGTGGTTGGAGTACCAGGCCTCTAGGAATTCTCTGGCATGTCTTTGCTTAGCCTGTCCCAGGATGGATGTGCTGTTCCAGTCAAATTGGTGGTTTCTTTCATCCATGTGTAGGGCTACGAGGGAGAGAGGGTCGTGTCTTTTTGTGGCTAGCTGGTGTTCGTGTATCCTGGTGGCTAATTTTCTTCCTGTTAAAAAAAAATACAGTCCACAGATTCCTCAAGAACAAACCATGACAAGCAGACCAAACACAGCTATAAACCCTAACCATCTTACCATACATCAAAGAGGTTTCAGAAATGACAGCCCGACTACTAAGACCCCTCGGAATCCTAGTAGCACACAAACCCACCAACACTCTCAAACAAAAACTAACAAATTTAAAGACCCAGTACAACCCATGGACAAAACCAACGTCATCTACAAAATTCCATGCAAGGACTGCCACAAACACTACGTAGGACAAACAGGAAGAAAGTTAGCCACCAGGATACACGAACACCAGCTAGCCACAAAAAGACATGACCCTCCCTCCCTCGTAGCCCTACCCACGGATGAAAGAAACCACCAATTCGACTGGGACAACACATCTATCCTGGGACAGGCTAAGCAAAGACATGCCAGAGAATTCCTAGAGGCCTGGCACTCCAACCACAACGCCATAAACAAACACATAGATCTAGATGTGTTGTCCCATCTATCAACCCCTCAGAAAACGAACAGGAAATGATGTCACCACAAACCCCAGGAACCCCATCCAGGACAAACATATAAATAGAAAGCAGGAGACAACAGCTTCGCTTCACTTGGAGGTCACCACTGATGATGTTACCTAGCCAGGTAATGAAATGTCTGGATATCAAACCTACAGCTCAGCGAGCAAACCTACATCTTAAACCTCAACCTGAGCTACAAACCTTGCAATTAAACTCATGCTCAGAACATCTGTATGACTGGGGAAAATGGCAGAGTAGGTGCGATGGGCTGAATGGCCTATTCCTGCTCTCAGTTCTTTCAATTTCATATTTCGGTGAAGTTCTTTAACCAGATCGTGAGCACTCAAATGATTAAAGTGTCTGTTTTCTTCTCGTGTAAAGGTACTGCTGTGTATTTTGAACATTTTATTTCAGATTAACTGCACTGCCAATGGGAAATTAGTCTCCTTCCCTGTTTCTTGTATTTCAGATTAAAAGTATGAGCCAGTACCTCTCTGACATGGACCGCTGGAACTATCCTGTGAAAATACGGTTCTCAGAAAGTTTCCAAGGCATTGTCAACACAATGGTCAACATTGGTACAGAGTATGTGAAAAATCAGGTAGGTGGGAGCTGATAGACTGAGCTCAGACAGAAGAAGTCTGCCTGTCTGAAATTCTGCAGTTTATAATGGTACACATATTGGGCCACAGTCCAATTTATTCTAATTTCATCTAGTGATGAAATCTGTTCCCAACATTCTGTGAGAATGCGCCCTTCATGGTACAGGGGGTCTCCAATTTGCAAACGGCCTTAACACTTATACTTACAAACACAATCACACACAATGGTGTAATTTTAAAGAGTCAACATATGAACGAGTTTCCTGTACTTTCCTGTGCTTATGAACAGACTCCTTTATCTTGTCCTGCATTGTGTTCTGACTTGTGTAAAAATCTACTGACATATAAATCAACCTAGCGACACTGAAGGAACGGCGATATATTTCCAAGTCAGGATGATAGTGGCTTGGAGAAGAGCCTGCAGGTGGTGGTATTCCTATGTATCTGCTGTCCTTGTCCTTCTAGATGGAAATGGTCAAGGGTTTGGAAGGTGCTGTCTTTGGATTTTATTCTGCAGTGCATCTTGTAGCCAGTACATCCTACTGCTACTGAGTGTTGATAGTGGAAAGAGTGGATGCAAATGAATGTGGATCCAGTCAAATGGGTTGCTTTGTCCAGGATGGTGTCAAGCTGATATTGGAGTTGCACCCATCCAGGCAACTCCAGTATTCCATCCTACTCTGATTTGTGCCTTGTAGATAATGGACAAACTTTGGGGAGTCAGGAGGTGGGTTACTCACCACAGTATTCCTAATCTCTGACCTGTTCTTATCGTCACTGAGCTTATATGGTGAATCCAGTTGAGTTTCTGGTTAATGGTAACCTCCAGAATATTGATAGTGGGGGATTCAGTAATGGTAACATCATTGAATGTCAAGGAATGGCGGTCAGATTGTCTCTTATTGGAGATGGTCATAACCTGGCATTTGTGTGACATGAATATTACTTGCCAGTTGTCAGCCTGGATATTGTCCAGATCTTCTTGCATTTGAACATGGACTGCTTGAGTGTGTGAGGAGTTGTGAATGGTGCTGAACATTGTGCAATCATTGGTGAACATCCCCACTTCTGACTTTATGATGGAGGGAAGGTCTGTGATGAATCAACTGAAGATGGCTGGGCCTAGGATACTACCCTGAGGAACTCTTGCTAAGATATCCTGGAGCTGAGATGACTGATCTCCAACAACCATAACCATCTTCCTCTTTGCCAGGTATGACACCAACCAGTGAAGAAGCATTTGGCTCCTGATATCCACTGATTTCCATTTTGCTGGAGCTCCTTGATACTCCACTCAGTCAAACGCAGCCTTGATGTCAAGGGCTGTCACTCTAACCTCACCTAATGTAATAATGGAATGGCTTGTGGGAGGAAGTTTCAAGAACTAATTGACAAAAATGAAGAAATGTGATCCCTTGTGAAGTTCAATGAGAATTGAAGACCTACCGTGCCATTCATATCTTGGGAGAATTGATGAGAAATCTGTGGAATCTGTCTGATAACATTAGCAATTTGATGTGTGTTGTGGAGTGTTCAATCCTACTTTATTACCCAAATTTACCATTCGTTAACTCTGGAAGTTAGAAATAAATTGTACGTGTACTGCAGATTGTCCTACTGTTCTAGTATTGTATAGTAAAGTTTATTGTTTGTTCAAAATGGTGGAAGTTTATGACCTTACTTCATAAGTCCACTGGTTCTCACTCTTTGCTTACTTTAAAAATCACAGTTACTGGTCTCTAGCCAGATTTGACAGTCAGGTTCAGGATCATAACAATCCCAGTGAGGAAGCAGTAACCTTCTATACACTTGTCCCTGCATATCACATGCTGCTGTAGTTCACTGCATCCTACAGAGCTGTATTGTTTGACTGAATTAAGAAAGTTTATGATTCAATGTAGTTATTCCATGGACTCTTCGCTTCCCTGGCTCTTTATTGTTCAGTTTGTGGGAATGTTGAATCAGTTTGAATGGAGCTCGTTGTCAGCACTGTAGATGCAAAAGTACAAACCTCCAGGAATATCAAATTTCCCATACTTATTAAGGCAGGAAGTGGGGGCATGCTCGTGCTGTAGTGGTAGTGTACCTACCCCTAGACCAGGCTGCCCAGGTTCAAATCCTGCCTCCTCAAAAGGTGTGTAATAATATCTCCAAATAGGTTGATTAGAAAAACAGGCATGGGGATCCAAGATGGCGGCGACCCAGCAAGTCTGAGTCTACAGTGCTCCTCCCAAGACTTGGGCAAAAATGGGTCACCCACCCCACCACACTCACCAAATCATTTAAAATAGCTGTTTAATTTAATTAGTTGCTTAGTATTAAATTTAAACAATCTAATCTTCAGTAAAAATGACTAAAGGGAAGGGAGCCCGCAGCTCTCAGCAAGCAGGAACCCCTCCCCCACCCTCTCCAGCTGTAGCAGAGGCGTCCGCAGCCGCCCCGGGGAATTGCCTACAGTGGCGAGCCTCATGGAAATCATCTCCAAACTGGATGCGGAGATCGATGCTTTCATTGAAGAGTCCCAAAGCCGATGGGACTCACTCTCGGCCGCGCTGCAAAAGCACGACTGAGACATTAAGGAAATCGAGCGCCGAGTCAGAGGGGCGGAGCTAAAGGCCGCGACCTCCGAAACTACAGCACAATCATCCGTGGATCGGGTCCGGACTCTCGAACAGCGAGTCCGGACCTTAGAGAATTACATTGATGACTTCGATAATCGAGGTCGTCGAAAAAATATTTGTTTGCTGGGCCTTCCCGAACGGGAAGAGGAAGGCCAGCTTACAGCATGCCTCGAACGGTGGCTTCCACAACTTTTAAATCTGGAGGCTGGATCAGGCCAGGTAAGGGTAGAATGGACCTACTGGGTTGCAATACGCGGGTCCGGCTCGAACCAGCGCCCACGCCCGGTCCTGTTCCAGCTGCAGAGCTATAGGGAGAGGCAGATACTCCTAGAAGCCTCTAGAAATCTTGGAAAAGATTCCCAAGCCATGAACTATAAAGGATCCAAGATCATGTTATTCCAGGACATTTCCCCAGTTCTGGTCCGAAAGAGGAAGGCATTCCATGAGGCGAAGAAGTGTTTAAGGGACTTAAATATTCAGTACTCCTTACGCTACCCAGCGACACTATGCTTTAACCATGAAGGATCCGTGTATAACGTCGGATCGCCCTTCGGATCGCCGCAAAAGGCTAAGGAATTTTTGGACTCTCTTAGATAAATTGTAAGAGATAATGGATGTTGGTTTGCCTTCCCGCCACTCCAGTTTACACCCCCCCTTTTCTTTTTTTACCTTACTGTTTAATATTATCTTGGGGGGTGGGGAGAGGGATTTATTTATTTGTTCTCTACTTAACGATTTTCTCCCCCCGCCTTGGTTTTTTTTATTCCATATATATATAAATATATATATATAAGCCAGGGGGTCTAGTTAATGTTGGTGGGGGGAGGTGTTTACCTTATTCTATTTTACCTCTGTCTCTAGGAACGGAGTTGTTTACCCTTGTTATTTTGTATTATTATATTTAATTATTACTTGTTGAGGTTGTAATTTTATAGTTATATATGTTTATACATGGTATTAACATTACCAAATATATCCATGTGTTGGTGTGGGTGAGGGGGTGGGGGGTAGGGTGCTCACTGTTAACTCTAGCTCTGTAGTATATTTGAATTCTCCTCATCCTATTGAGGAGTGCCTGGGTCAAGGGTGGGGCACTGGTTGGGAGAGGATACGATAGACCTTTGGAAAGGAAGTGATACCCCTTGGGAACAAGGGAGAAAATCTCCATTTAAATATGTTTTATATTTTTTTTATTATTTAGAAATAGTTATTTATTATACTGTGTGAGTGCATTAGAGAGCCTTTATTTTTGTGAATTTTATATGCTGTATGCTCGGGATGTTCTGGATAGGGTTTCCCCTCCCGAGGGGTCTCAGATTTGCCTGGACGATTATGGTTGATCATCCGGTGAAGTGGTGCACCTGGAATGTCAAGGGGAGTAATTCGCCAGTCAAAAGGAAGAAAATATTATCAAGTCTCAAGAAAGAAAGAGTTGATATAGCTCTCCTACAGGAGACACACCTGTTGGATAAAGAACACTTGAAATTACGACAGGGTGGATTTGATCAGGCATTTTTTTCTTCTTTTAGCTTAAAAAGGAGGGGAGTTGTTATTCTTATTCGGAAGAATTTCCGTTTCAAAATCCTAAATCAGATAAAAGATGAATCTGGACGATATATTCTGATTATAGCCCTTATAAATGGAGAGGAATATGGGATTTTAAATTTGTACTGCCCCCCGGCACATCCCTTTAAATTTATAACGGAAGCCTCCTCCAAATTGATGGCTCTTGGTGCCCGTCATACAATTATAGGGGGAGACTATGGATCCGAAAATAGATAGGATTCCCAAGAGTACTGCAGGAGTATCTCCCAGATCTAGACAATTGGTGGATCTGAACAAAGAATTTGGACTAGTAGATGTATGGAGATGTCTCCATCCACAGGGCAGAGATTTTTCTTTTTACTCCAATCCACATAAATGTCACACCAGAATTGATATGTTTTTTGCCCCCTCGATTTTTTAAAATTCCATATCATCCTGTAAAATAGGTAGTATAACAATTTCTGACCACGCTGCTGTATATATGGAAATCAAGGCGAGGAACAACAGGACATCCCCTCGGCATTGGCGTATGGACCCCTTCCTGATGAAAGATAGTAAATTTGTAAAGTACTTCTCTCAAGAATTTAAAACTTTTTTAGAAATTAATTTAGGTACGGCTAGCAACCCATCAATGATGTGGGAGACCATCAAAGCTTACGCGCGAGGTTTGATCATCTCCTACTCAGTGACCCAGAAAAAGTTAAAGGGAGAACAAGAGCGTCTGCTCGAAGCTCGCTTAAAAGCAGCTGAAACAGCATACGCTGATAGACCTTCTATTATCAAATCGCAAAGGATTACGGCCCTTAGGACAGCTCTAAACACCACGCTTACCCAAACAGCTAAGAGGGAAATATTATTTGCAAAACAAAGGTTATATGAATTTGGCGACAAACCGGGTAGATATTTAGTATTTCTTGCAAAGATAAAAAAGGCCCCTCAAACTATCACGTCTATCAAGGAATGTATGGGTATTTTGACTCATGATCATAAAAGGATTAATGCAATCTTTAGAAAATTTTATTCTGATTTATATAAATCGTAGGATTGTGAAGGCAGGACTAGGAGGATGCAATCATTTTTTAAAAAATTTGACCTTTCCAGACCTAACTCCGGAACAGGTATCGGTCTTAAATGCTCCCCTAACAGTCCAAGAAATACTTGACGCAATCAGGCAACTTCAGAGTGGTAAGGCACCTGGCCCAGATGGTTTTCAAGCTGAATTCTATAAAGAATTTACAGGAATATTGGCTGGTCCACTTATGGACATGTATAACTACGCATACAGTTAGGGCTGTCTCCCGCCTTCGTTGAAAGAGGCAAATATCTCTCTTATCCTGAAAAAAGGGAAGGATCCAGAAGATTGTGCATCACACAGACCAATATTCTTGCTAAATGTAGATTTTAAAATCCTTTCTAAAACGTTAGCATTGAGACTAGAAAGGGTACTGCCACATATCATAAAGGAGGATCAGACGGGATTTATTAAGGGCCGTAGATCATCCAATAATATTAGAAGGGTTTTGAATATGATTCAAGCCTGCCATCAGGGAAAGATACCAGGAGTAGTAGTCTCATTAGATGCGGAAAAGGCATTCGACAGGGTTGAATGGTCATATTTGTTTTACACATTGGAAAGTTTTGGTGTTGGAAAGGTGTTTACCAAATGGGTCTCAACATTGTATAATGATCCCAAAGCGGTTGTGGTTACCAATGGATTAGGTTCGGATAGCTTCAGTGTGGGTAGGGGCTGCTGTCAGGGATGTCCTCTCTCACCATTGTTATTTATGCTAATAATTGAACTACTAGCAGAAGCTGTACGGGCTGATCCTAATATAATGGCCCCGAAGATTGGTACAGGTAAACATAAAATTACCCTTTATGCAGATGATGTTCTTCTATTCCTCTGAGGTCCGTACCTCGCTTAATCCAAGTTATCAATACATTTAGCGCATTCTCAGGCTATAAAATTAAATTTTCAAAATCGGAGGCTATGCCAATGGGTGGCCTTGCTATGATGCCCCACTTAGTGGACAGATCCCACTTTCCCTTTCGGTGGTCCCTGGAGGATTTCTTATATTTAGGCATTTTTATTACTCCAGTATTTGGTCAGTTATACAAGACTAACTTTGTGCATTTACTGGAAAGGATAAGGCAGGACCTCCAGCGATGGGGAGACCTTCCAATTTCCTGGTTAGGCAGAATAGCACTAATTAAAATGAATGTCCTGCCCCGTCTCCTATACCCTATGAGAATGCTTCCGGTGATGCTGCCGAGGCTGGCACTACGTAAATTATATGGCTGGTTGGGTTCCTTTATCCGGAATCATAGACGGCCCCTCATTAAGCTGAAGAAGCTACAGCTTCCACAGGCAAGGGGAGGATTGCACTTCCCAGATTTTAAGAAATCTCAGTTAAAGTTCCCTATTAAGTTACATAGCTGATTGGGTCTTGTCGGACCTGCAATCAATCTGGCTGGACATCGAGGCTTCTCAAGTAAAATGCCCACTTATTAACCTCTTTCTGGAGAGCCAGGGGTATCTCATGTCTTGGGGATTTATTTAAAGATGGGGTCCTGATGTCTTTTGAACAGCTGTGTCAGAAATTCGGATTACCTAATGGAGACCTCTTTCGATACTTCCAAATTCGAGATTATATACAGAAGAAGACTACGTTATTAGATAGTCTTTATAAATCCGATAGAGAATGTAGAGTACTATGACCAATGGGGGTATCTTCCGTCAGTACTATTTATCATTTACTACATGATGAATTATCGGGAGATATGGACAATCTGCTTAAAACATGGGATCAGGATTTGGGGCTAGAAATCTCTATAGAAACGTGGAATGTGATTTGGGAAAACGCCAGAAGAATCACCATCTGCAACAGAACTCAGGCTACCCAGCTGAAGATACTTCATAGGGCCCATATAGCACCGGATTGATTGGCAAAATTTAAGGCAGGAGCATCTCCAATGTGTCCCAAATGTAAAATAGAGGTGGGCACTCTTGTACATTGCCTATGGACCTGTCATAAGATCCGTAGATACTGGACTAAAGTAGCAAGTACCCTGACAGAAATTTTAGGAACAGAAATTAAAGTGGACCCTGTATCTCTCCTTTTGGGCTTTTCGAACTTACCCTCCCTGGATATGCACGGGAAGAGATTAATCTCTATTCTCTCTTTCTGTGCAAGGAAAAATATTTTGGTAAACTGGGTGGCTGAGGGCCCCCCGGACTTTCAAATTGGCACAGATTAATTATGGAATGTATTCCCCTTGACTTCCTTACAAATATGGTGCACCGAAAGACCGAATTATTTCATAAAATATGGCAGCCCCTTCTTGAATTATATGAATACAGATATTTCGGCTATCCTAACAAGGACTTTTATTTAATTGAGATTACGAACCTGGCTGGTCCGGGGCCCCTTGGGAGAGGAATCCCGCACGAATATGGGTTTTGTTACATTTGATGTTAACACATTCCGACATGTATCTCACTACCCAATTTCTGTGTTGTCCGTTGTTTTTTTCTCTTTCTCTTATTTGAATAATGTAAGAGACTTAATTATATACTCTGGTTAGTTGTAGGTTAGATTAGTAGTTAGTTGAGTTTTGTTTTTTTTTCTTTCTCGGTATTTTTCTTTTGTTAAATTTTGGTTATTATTTATTTAAGATTTAATTGTATATCAATGTTTGTACTTGAGAGTCTTGTTTATCTTTGTAATTTTGTAAAAATGTTAAATTTCTAATAAAAATATCTATATAAAAAAAAGAAAAACAGGTATGAAATATAAAGCAGGTGATGTGGTACCTCAGAGATACTGGTAACAATCCTTTCGTCACTTAGGAATCATCTCCTCCAGGGTTCAGTAGACAGGTTGCACAGCAATAAAGACCATCATAGCAGGTATTGAGGCATCCTAACAAGGGACTTAGTTAGGAAAATAAAAGGTTTGAATGTGGCTATTCATTTGTAGTATCTTGAAAGGTTGACAAACTGGATACTCATGTAAAATTGGCTCGTTCTAGGTGTATAACTGTTGTTCATTCTTGTTTCTCCCATGATGTTATAATTCCATTGACATTTTGTTCCCCTTTGTTTCTGCTGATACTCAGGATAGAACTGGTAATGGTTGCATTTAGTGACTTATTTATTTCGAGTTTTCATCCTCTGAGAGCCCGAGTGTAAAGGAAGTAATGATTGCTATGAAATGATGAATGTCACAGTTGGGTGTGTGAAGAATTGGATTGGTGAGAGAAGGAAGAGACATTATTCTGTAGGGTTGCCCTTTCTTACTGACTGTTACAGCACAGGGAGAAACATGTTTGAAGATAACTGTTGTGACTTTATATTTCTCCAGGATGCTGAAATCACTGAAATGACAAACCTGAGCCTTGGGTTCTTCCTGAATGACTTGCTATCCCTCATGGACCGAGGCTTTGTTCTTCGTCTGATTGGTCACCACCACAGAGAGGTAACAACGTGGAGGCTAAGTTAAGCCATTCTTTAATCAGAACTATCTCCAGAATCAACAGAACTGTGCAGGAATTAAGGGCTCAATTTGATCTGACCCAACAGTCATTAAAATTTAAGGAGAAAGTGACTACAAGTAAAATTGTTAGTGTGCAGTGAATCAAAGATATATTAGGTTCTCTTACACTTTGTTTTCAGGAAGACATGTTAACCAGTATAAACAATACTTCCACAGGCTCATACCCGGGATGAAACAACCTTACATGTGCAATCAGGTCACATACAGGTTTTGGTTAAGAAGAAGAAGGAAACATGTCCGATACAGACAACGGAGATCGAGTGAATCCTTAGAAGAGTATAAAGGCAGAGGAGTATACTTAAGAGGGAAACCAGGAGGGCAAAAAGGGGACATGAAATAGCTTTGGTAAATAGGATTAAGGAGAATCCAAAGTGATTTATAAATACATTAAGGACAAAAGAGTAACTAGGTATAGAATAGGGCCCCTCAAAGATCAGCAAGGCAACCTATGTATGAAGCCACAGGAGATGAGTATTTTGCATCAGTGTTTACTGTGGAGAGGGACATGGAAGATATAGAATGTGGGGAAATAGATGGTGACATCTTGAAAAATGTCCATATTACAGAGAAGGAGGTGCTGGATGTCTTGAAAGGCATAAAAGTGTATAAATCCCCAGGACCTGATCAGGTGTACCCTAGAACTCTGTGGGAAGCTAGTAAAGTGATTGCTGAGCCTCTTGCTGAGATATTTGTATCATCGATAGTCACAGGTGAGGTGCCGGAAGACTGGAGGTTGGCTAACATAGTGCCACTGTTTAAGAAAGGTGGTAAGGAAAAGCCAGGGAACTATAGACCAGTGAGCCTGATGTCAGTGGTGGGCAAGTTGTTGGAGGGAATCCTGAGGGACAGGATTTACATGTATTTGGAAAGGCAAGGACTGATTAGGGATAGTCAGCATGGCTTTGTGTGTGGGAAATCTTATGAGCTTGATTGAGGTTTTTGAAGAAGTAACAAAGAGGATTGATGAGGTCAGAGCAGTAGGCGTGATGTTCATGGACTTCAGCAAGGCATTCGACAAGGTACCCTATGGGGAACTCGTTAGCAAGGTTAGATCTCGTGGAATACAGGGAGTACTAGCCATTTGGATACAGAACTGGCTTGAAAGTGGTGCTGAAGGTTTGCTTTTCAGACTGGAGGCCTGTGACCAGTGGTGTGCCACAAGGATCGGTGCTGGGTCCACTGCTTTTCGTCATTTATATGAATGATTTGGATGTGAACGTAGAAGGTTTAGTTAGTAAGTTTGCAGATGACACCAAAATTGGAGGTGTCGTGGACAGTGAAAAAGGTGACCTCAGAGCACAATGGGATCCTCATCAGATGGGTCAATGGGCTGAGGATTGGCAGATTGAGTTTAATTTAAATAAATGCAAGATGCTGCATTTTGGAAAAGCATATCAGAGCAGGACTTACACACTTAATGATAAGGTCCTGGGGAGTGTTACTGAACAAAGAGACCTTGGAGTGCTGGTTCATAGTTCTTTGAAAGTAGAATCACAGGTAGATAGGATAGTGAAGAAGGCGTTTGGTATGCTTTCATTTATTGGTCAGAGTATGGAGTACAGGAGTTCAGAGGTCATGTTGCAGCTGTACAAGACATTGATTAGGCCACTTTTGGAATACTGTGTGCAAATCTGGTCTCCTTCCTATCGCAAGGATGTTGTGAAACTTGAAAGAGTTCAGAAAAGATTTACAAAGTTGTTGCCAGGGTTGTAGGGTTTGAGCTATAGGGAGAAGCTGAATAGGCTGGGGCTATTTTCCCTGGAGTGTTGGAGGCTGAGAGGTCATCTAAGAGGTTTATAAAATCATGAGGGTCATGGATAGGATAAATAGACAAGGTTCTTTTCCTGAGGTGGGGGAGACCAGAACTAGAGGGCATATGTTTAGGGTGAGAGGGGAAAGATATAAAAGGGACCTAAGAGTCTACTTCTTTACAGCGAGAGTGGTGCATGTATGGAATGAGCTGCCAGAGAAAGTGGTGGAGGCTGGTACAATTACAGCATTTAAAAGGCATCTGGATGGGTATATGAATAGGAAAGGTTTAGAAGAATATGGGCCAAGTGCTGGCAGGTGGGACTAGATTGGGTTGAGATATCTGGTTGAGTTGGACCGAAGGGTCTGTTTCCGTGCTGTACATCTCTATGATTCTATGTCAATGTGCAGTGCTCAGAATGTGTCAGGCTTTGTCTCTCACATGTACCTAGACTCTCTACAGTGTGAAAGCAGGCCATTCAGCCCATCAGATCTCCAAACAGCATCCCACCAGACCTGTAATCCTGTATTTCCCATGGAGAATCCTCCCAGACTGCACAATGGGCAATTTAGCATGGCCAAGCCGCCTAACCTACTTGTCTTTGGACTGTGGGAGGAAACCCATGCATATACAAGAAGAACGTGCAAACTCTACCCAGTCAGTCATCCAAGACTGGGATTGAACCCAGGTCCCTGGCACTGTAAGGCAGCAGAGCTAACCACTGAACTACCACACTGCCCATAAATACATGTACTGATCAAACAAGTCAAGTAATCAACACCATGAAGTAAGAAATCAGAATTCCCAGTGTTTGAACGTAGTTTAGTTTATTATAAATGCTGATTCCATTGGGTGAGTTTAAATCAGGGTTAAGTATACAAACTCAAGAATTCAGCCTTCACTTGTGGGATTGGAGTTAGAGGGAAAAGTGTCTAGTGTATTTTCTGGCCAGAATACCTGACCACATTTAACCACACCCAGACATGCTCAGAATTTCATGTTCATTTGTACATGTCACGTCAACACTGAGACTTTTATTCTTAGCTTCTAGAGAAAGCTGCAGCCCGGCCTCATCTCCACGACAGACGCATCAACTTCCTGAGGGTTGTCTGTAGCCACGAGCACTTTGTTACACTGAATCTACCGCTTGCATCACGCTCCAAGCTTCAGGATGACAACAGGCTCTTAGAGGTAGAGCTTCCACAACCTGAAACCCTTATCACCCTCTGCATTCCAACCTCAATATAACCTGTACCCTTCTGGTCCCAGTATAACCTGTACCCTCCTGACCCTTGTAAATCCTGTACCCTCCCGACCCGTGTAAAACCTGTACCCTCCTGACCCCTGTAAAACCTGTATCCTCCTGGCCCCTGTATAACCTGTACCTTCCTGACCCCTGTAAATCCTATACACCACCTGACCCCAGTATAATCTATACACCTCCTGACCCCTGTAAAACCTGTACCCTCCTGACCCCAGTATAACCTGCACCCTGCTGACCCCTGTAAAACTTGTACCCTCCTGACCCCTGTAAAACCTGTATCCTCCTGACCCCAGTATAACCTATACACCATCTGACCCCTGTAAAACCTGTACCCTCCTGGCCCCTGTAAAACCTGTACCCTCCTGACCCCTGTAAAACTTGTACCCTCCTGACCCCTGTAAAACCTGTATCCTCCTGGCCCCTGTATAACCTGTACCTTCCTGACCCCTGTAAATCCTATACACCACCTGACCCCAGTATAATCTATACACCTCCTGACCCCTGTAAAACCTGTACCCTCCTGACCCCAGTATAACCTGTACCCTGCTGACCCCTGTAAAACTTGTACCCTCCTGACCCCTGTAAAACCTGTATCCTCCTGGCCCCTGTATAACCTGTACCTTCCTGACCCCTGTAAATCCTATACACCACCTGACCCCAGTATAATCTATACACCTCCTGACCCCTGTAAAACCTGTACCCTCCTGACCCCAGTATAACCTGTACCCTGCTGACCCCTGTAAACACACACCCTGTCACACCCCAGTATAACCCACACCCTGTCACACCCCAGTATAACCCACACCCTGTCACACCCCAGTATAACATACACCCTGTCACACCCCAGTATAACACACACCCTGTCACACCCCAGTATAACCCATACCCTGTCACACCCAGTATAACCCACACCCTGTCACACGCCAGTATAATACCCACCCTGTCACACCCAGTATAACCCACACCCTGTCACACCCCAGTATAACCCACACCCTGTCACACCCCAGTATAATACCCACCCTGTCACACCCAGTATAACCCACACCCTGTCACACCCCAGTATAACCCAAACCCTGTCACACCCCAGTATAACATACACCCTGTCACACCCCAGTATAACGCGCACCCTGTCACATCCTATTATAACCTGCATCCTCTCTCAGACCCAGTATAATCCTTGCCTTCTCAGAGCCCTGTACAACCCACGCCGTCTCGTACCCCAGCATAACCCTCACCTTCTCACACTCCAGTATAACCTACACCCTCTCAGACCTGATTATGACTGGCACTCTCTCAGACACCAGTACAATCCACTCTCTCTCAGACTCCAGTATAACCCTCACCCTCTCATAACCCAGTATAACTCTCACCCTCTCACACTCCAGTATAACCCATGCCGTCTCGTACCCAAGCATAACCCTCACTTTCTCACACTCCAGTATAACCTGCACCCTCTCAGACCTGATTATGACTGGCACTCTCTCAGACACCAGTACAATCCACTCTCTCTCAGACTCCAGTATAACCCTCACCCTCTCATACCCCAGTATAACTCTCACCCTCTCACACTCCAGTATAACCCACGCCGTCTCGTACCCCAGCATGACCCTCACTTTCTCACACTCCAGTATAACCTGAACCCTCTCAGACCTAATTATAACCAGCACCCTATCAGACTCCAGTACAATCCACTCTTTCTCAGACCCCAGTATAACCCTCACCCTCTCACACTCCAGAAGAACTCGCACCCTCAGACCCGATTATAACTGGCACTCTCTCAGACACCGGTACAATCCATACTCTCTCAGACCCCAGTATAACTCTCACCCTCTCACACTCCAGTATAACCCGTGCCCTCTCATACCCCAGTATAACCCTTATTGTCTCACACTCCAGTATAACCTGCACCCTCTCACACCTGATTATAACCAGCACCCTATTAGACTCCAGTAAGTCCACTCTCTCTCAGACCCCAGTATGACACTCACACTCTCACATTCCAGTATAACTCGCGCCCGCTCACGTCTGATTATAACCAGCACCCCCTCAGACTCCAGTACAATCCAGTCTCTCTCAGACCAGAGTATAACCCACACCCTCTCTTACCCCAGTATAACTCTCATCCTCTCACACTCTAGTATAACCTGCATTCTGTCACACCCCAGTATAACCCAAACCCTCTCAGACCTGATTATAACCAGCACCCTCCCAGATCTCAGTAGAACCCGCACCCTCTCAGAGTTTAGTAGAACTCACACCCCAATATAATTCACACGCTCTCACACCCCAGTATCACCCGCACCCTCTCACACCCCAGTATCACCCGCACCCTCTCAGACCCCAGTATCACCCGCACCCTCTCAGACCCTAGTATAACTCACACCCTCTCAGACCCCAATATAACCCACAACGTCTTAGAGCCCAATATAACCCACACGTTCTCACACCCCAGTATAACCTACACTGTCTCAGACCCGAGTATAACCTCCACCCTCTCAGATCCCAGTATAACTCACGCCCTCTCGACCCCAGTATAATCTGTTTTTATTGTCTTCAATTGGTCCTTTGGGTCTGCTCTGGATCATCGGTGTTCCTGCAGCTGATTGAGCAGCTATTCCTGATCCTGAACCAGGCCTAGCCTCCTTCACTCACTTTGTTATGCGCAGTGTAACTCCCTGTCATACAGTTGCACTCAGATCGCACAACAAGCTTCCTGCTAAAGTTCCAAAATATACTTTTAAACTAAAAGAGGAACAACATTTCTTTTCGCAGGATGCCACTGTTCATGACTCTGTTGCTGGAATGTTTAGACTTTCCAGGAAATTCCGTCAGCAGCACTTCCTGGTGGGACTGCTCTTAAAGGAGATAGCTGATGTACTGAAGCCGGATTCGGGAAGGTGAGCAAAGCAGGTGTACTGAGACTGAGGCTGCATCCCATTGTAATCAAGAGGATGAATGTTCTATCCCACGCCTCTCCTCATCTGGCTCCATTTTCAGTTTAAAATGATGGAAGTGAAGAAAATAATCCTATAAAACTAACAGTAAATCGAATGTAAAGCATGGCAACCTGATCTTCACCAAGGTGATTTTAACCATTACTCCACTTGACACCGGGGAGAAAAAGTAGCCAGTGTCTGGTCCATCATTAAATGAGATCATGGCTAATTTGATAACCCTTAACTCCACATTCCTGCCTTTTCCCCACTAACCCTCGATTCCATTACTGATTAAAAATCTGTTTGTCTCAGCCATAAATACATTCAATGACTTAGCTTCAACAATCCTCTGTTGTAAATACTTCCACAGCTTCACTACTCTCCAAGAGAAAAATATATCTCTCTTTTAAATGTTAAATTACTCTAAGGTGCCCTTTGGTCCTAGACTATCCCAAACCCTTTCCACATCTACCCTGTTAAGTCCATAAAAAATCATGCATGCTTCAATAGTGTTGCCTCTCAGTCTTCTAATTCCAACAAATACAGGCCCAGATGACTCAACCTGTCGTCATAAGGCAATTCCTCTATACCTGGTATTAATGTAGTGAACCTTCTCTGGATTGCCTGCAATGACAATGCATGTTTCCTCAGATTAGTGGCCAAGAACTGTTCACAGCTGTGGCCTGACTGATGCTTTGCATAGCTTTCAGAAACCCACCCTAGTTTGATACTTCATTCCCTTTGAAATAAAGGCCATTTGCCTTCCCTATTACCCAAAGAACTTGGATGCGTTTTGTGATTCATGTACAAGGGCTTCCAAATCCCTCTGCTGTGTAGTTTTCTGCAGTCTTTCTCCATTTAACTAATATTCAACTCCTGTATTCTTCCTGCCAAAGTGCCTAACCTCACATTTTCAAACATTACATTCCACCTATTAAGTCTTTGCACACTAGTTTAATCTGTCTATGTCTCTCTGCAGACTCTGCGTTATCCTTACCATTTGCCTTCCCACGTATTTGTGTGTCATCCACAGACTTGATGATAGTACATTCACTTTCCTCACCCAAGTCATTAATATATATTGTAAATAAATGTGGGCCCAGCCCTGATTTGTGGCACACCACTAGTTGCAGGTTGCCATCTTGAAAATACTCTCTTATTCCAACTCTGTCTTATTTTAGTTAGTCAATCCTCTATCCATGCTAATATACTACCTCCAACACCATAGGATCCTATCTTATTAAGTAGCTGAATGTGTGTTACCTTATCTCACACTTTCTGAAAGTCCAATTATCTTACATCCACTAGTTCCCCTTTATATATCCTGCTTGTTAACTCAAATAATTCTAAGTTTGTCAGAAATGATTTCCCATTCATAAAGTCACCATGTCTGGATTTCCAATTCTCCTCTCATTTGTGTGCTTGCTTTTGTTTAAGCCATACCTTAATTGTAAAATCCTCACTCTTGTTTTCAAATCTCCCACCTGGCGATGCATCTCTGTGACCACCTCCAGGCTGGTGATGCTCCAAGGTATCTGGCCTTCCTCTAATACTGACCTCTTGAGCTACTCCAGTTTTACCTGTTTCTCCAGAAGTGGCTGCTTAGCTCCAAATCTTTCCAACTGCCCTTTGCCTGTCTATCTCTTTGTCTCTCTGCTTCTTTTAAGGTATTCCTTAAAACTGACCAGTCTTTTAGTTGCAAACTAAACTGGTTGTATATTTCTGATGTGGTTGGTGTCAGACATTGTTGATAATCACACCCACAAAGAGCCCTGGAATATTTTCTTACGTTAATGAGCTTATACACATTCAATTTGTGGTTGATGTTCTACATCCAGTTCCAGCTAACACTCATCCAGCAATATAAACACGTAGCAAAACACCCTCATCACAACACTGTTGCACCAACAGAGGACTAAAATAAAAGCAAAAATATTCCAGATGCTAGAAATCTGAAATAAAAACAGAAAACGCTCGAGAAACTCAACAGGTTTTGCAGCATCTGTGAAACAAAAACCAATGTTACTCTTGACAAGAAGCTTCATGAATAAGAGTCATAATGGACTAAACAGTAACTGTTTCTCTCTCCACAAATGCTGCAAAACCGGCTGAGTTCAGCATTTTCTGTTTTTAATTTCCTCTCACACAATAATTTTGCAACAGATTCTCCCATACAGTAACTGAGCAACACACACACACATACAGGAACCTAGCAATAGATACATTCACACATTTCCTAGTAACAGGCATACATTGTCTTAGCAACACACAAAGCTCATACACAACATGAAAGCATCTATACATGTTATAATGTTTAGAAAGGTGTGCAAACACACATACGTACATCTGCTAACAAATACATTTGTTTGCACACACCACCTTTGGAGAACATATATACTGTACATGTACATTCAGACAACTATTATTAGATGTGTAGTTATGAAATTAATACTACACTTACACACACTTACACAGAGTGTACATTGTTACACACATACACAAGCTAATTTTTTCATTCTGTCATGCCACTTTGCACTTTGACAATGGAAGTTATTGTTTGATGTGTTTAACTGCTATTGCTTCATGCAGATTGATCAGAAGAGAAGCAGTGAACTTGCTTCATAGCCTCCTGGCTTCCCATGATAAAGACCCAAGACTGTGGAACCGTGTGCTGAAGGCGAAAGTGGCAGCATTGTACCTGCCACTTCTGGGCATCATTCTGACCGCTCTCCCTCAACTGCAGAACCTGTCAGGTAAATGAAATGCAGGAATTGGCAAAGGCTGTGGGGAAGGCACAAGAAGTGTGATGGATAATAACAGAAGTAGAACACATCCTGATTCACAAGAAATGATGAGTAATACAGCTCTGAATCTGGGTTAGATTTTTCCTAGTTCCTCCTTTAGCTCTCCCTCTCTCTCTCTCTCTCTCTCTGAGGCCTGTGTTTAAATTGAGATTTGCCAGGGGTTCGTCATGAGACTGAGCTGTGTGACAACAGCAGATTCAGGCCAACAGCGAAGCTCTGAAACATGGCTGCCATCTTGGGGTGCCAGTATGTGCAGCGGAGGTGCACTGTAGTGTTTAACAGGAAATGATCTGGTGATACAGAAACAGACTGATTGCAACAGAGAGGGAGGTTTTCTCTATAACTCTATCATGTCTGTACTGGCTCTAAAAATGGCATCATTACCTTGTGCCAATCTCCTGCTATCTCCTCATACCCTTGCAGACTATTTCCTCCAAATTTGCATCCAGTGCCCCTTGCTTCCCACTGTGGGAGAGTTTAGGACCATGCAGCAACATTATTTCGGAATAAGAGGTTTCCCATGTAAGACCAAGATGAGGAGGAATTTCTTCTGTCAGAGGAGAATGAATCTGTGGAATTCTTTGCCACAGAGAATTAGTATATACAAGGCTGAGAGACAGATTTCTGATCAGGAATGGGATCAAGGACTATAGGGAAAAGGTAGGAAAGTGGAGTTGAGGTTTATCAGATCAAGCATGATTGCATTGAATAGTGGAGAAGATATGATGGGCTGAATGGCCTACTTCTTATGGTCTTATGGCCAGAATGCCTTGGTATCACCATCTGGACTCGACAGTGACCTCCTAACAATATGTTCGGCGCACTGGAGCCAAGATCAAAAAGAGAGTATCCCCATACATAAAGTTTAAAGGAGGGTAAATCCCCCTACAGAAAGTTTAAAGGAGAAATTATCTCTGTACAGAAAATTTAAAGGAGAGAGAATCTCTACTGGGGCAGCAAGATCAACACATCACAGATAGCTTCACTCATCTTGGGATACTCTAACATAGCAGAATTTTACTAAAACACAGTTCTTGCTCCCAGATCTGGAAACAGAAAAGAATCCCAAGCTTATATTTTACTGAGCAGAGCCTCCTATTAAAGAAACAATCTGGGCAAATAATATAGAGGCATCTAAGAGGAGAAAAGAGCTGCACTTACATAGCACCATTCACACGCTAAGATCATCACAATGTGTTTTCCAAACAATTAAGTTCTTCTGAAGTGTTCTCCCTGTTATTGAATTCAGTATTAGTACATGAAAGAGAAAGGGATAGAAGCTTTCGCCAATAGGGTTAAGGAACAAGGATTTTAAAAGGGTTAAGGAAGAAGGGGTTTTTACGGAGAATGAACATGATCATAGATCAGTTAAGCTGAATGGCTTATTCTTGTGCTGTACTTTCTATTTATGGTAACTTGATCTAAATTTGTTCAAGACTGTTCATGGCACTGGGATTTGTTGATTCATTATCCAGGTAATAAATTTGACTTGTGTGGTTGGCCAGATGCTAACATGTAGGGCAGTAGTGAGGGAGTACTGCTTCACTGTTTATAATCTGTCTCTCAGGTGAAACTTTAAACCAGCACTCCATGTGCCCTCTAATGGTGGATAGAAGAGATCACATGCTATTCTTGATGTGGAGGAGCTGGTGTTGGACTGGGGTGGACAAAGTTAAAAATCACACAACACCAGGTTATAGTCCAACAGGTTTATTTGGAAGGATTAGCTTTCGAAGCGCCGCTCCTTCATCAGGTGGTGAAAGCTAGTGCTTCCAAATAAACCTTTTGGACTACAACCTGGTGTTGTGTGATTTTTAACACTATTCTTGATGTCCTGGCTGATACTGATCTCTTAAGTAATGTCACAGAAGCAGGTTACACAAATATTGTCAGAATGCTCCTTGTGGGGAGTTTGCTATGTGTAAATTGGCTGTCGTGTTTTCTCTCCATTAAAAGTGACTATACTTTGGAATGGACCTCATTGGCTTTAGAGTGTTTTGGAGCATGCTGAGGATTGTCTAAGTTGCTATATAAATGCAGCTTTCTTTCACTTCATAAAACAGACATAAATAACTTGATAACTGGTGTATAATTATATTGATATTTGCAACTTGGAAAAGGTCCCAGTGCTGACAGTAAAATTTGCAAGATTTTCACTCAAGCATTTGCTATCGGTCTTCACGCTGCGTGTTTGGGATGAAACGCGGTTTCAGATTCTGTGGTCTTTGCTGAGCTATTCCAAATAAAACTCTGTCCTGTTGAATTAACCAGGGTACTTTGGAGTTGACTTCACTAACTGTAGAATGAATCATCACGGTGCCTTTGCAGAAAGGTGGAAGTTGATGATCTCCATTTTCCCAGGTTTACTGATGCTGCCTAAACTTATTCCTTTTCCTATTGAACTTTTGTTTTTAGATTCAGACGGCTCAAAGAGCAAATTGACGGCACGCTATTCCAATCCCAGAAATGCCTCCAGCCTCATATTCACATCACCAGTGCTGTTGACCCCACACACTGCTTCAACAAACAGATACTCAACTCCCATCGCGGGGGTAAGCTCTTTCCGCTCCAGGGTACTTAGCTTCAGAGTTGCCTCTCAGTACTGAATCCAGCAGCTCAGACTAGTCTCGGCTCATTAACTGACCCTGAGATCCTGAAGAATCTAGGTTGTCACACAATTATCACACAGAAAGAGACTACTCAGCCTACTGTGTGTGTATGTGTGTGTGTGCGAGTGTCTGTATCTGTGTGTTTGTGAGAAAGGGAGAGAGTCTGTGTGTGTTTATGTATGAGAGAGAGAGAGGTGTGTGTCTGTGTGCTCTTTAGATGGTGACATGCTTGGGTTCACCCATGTTCTACATTCCCCTATTTTGCCAAAATTTAAACTAAGTTCTATCAAGACAAATAATGTTTTGGATAAGTGGCCGTGAGCAACAGCTCCCTTCTGGAAGCAGCAGGGAGCCAGGGCTATCAGAGGAAACTGCTGAGAAAGAGAGCAACTGGCTCTTCATGCAGTCTTTTCTTAATCCCCAATTCAGAGGAGGCAGTTTCTGAATCAATGGAATCACCCTTAGCACACGGGGAGATCTGGTCTTTGTGAGGGGCAGCAAGAGGGCAGTACAAACTTGACATTGTCCAGTTCCCATTGCCATCTGAACAGTGGGCATTAATGTTCCTATTCCCACCTGAACAGTGAACATTAATGCTCCCATTGCCATCTGAACAGCAAGCATTAATGCTCCCAAGTCTACATGAACAGTGAGGATTAATGCTCCCATTACCACCTGAACAGTGAGCATAAATGTTCCTATTGCCACTTGAACAGTGAGCATTAATGCTCCTATTGCCACTTGAACAGTGAGGATTAATGCTCCCATTGCCACTTGAACAGTGTGCATTAATGCTCCCATTGCCATCTGAACAGTGAGCATTACACTCCCAATTCCACATGAACAGTGAGGATTAATGCTCCCATTACCACCTGAACAGTGAGCATGAATGTTCTTATTGCCACCTGAACAGTGAGCATTAATGCTCCCATTGCCACCTGAACAGCTGGCATCATTGTTCCCACCCTCCCACATTGATCCTGCCCTGTGAGCTTGCTGGCAGTCTCATCAACCACAGTCTGTCACATGGATGATCCAATGTACCATTCTCTGTCTTGCAGTTCTCAAGTCCAAATGCTACCATAACAGCAGAAGTGACCCAGACACTCTTGTTCTGTTTACTGTGGATTCTGAAGAATGCTGATGAAGTGACCATTAAAGGATGGATGCAGAGCCTTCCGACCCCACAGATGCTCAGCTTTCTGGAGCTTCTTGACCTCTGTGTGTCCAACTTTGAGTATGAGGTCAGAGCACTATAACTTCACACGTTAATGAAGGATCATTTAGAGTATCAGTAAATCCAGTGGATTCACTTTCCAAAGCAATGTACGAGCGATTCTTCTGGGGAAAGATCTGTTCCCGATCAGTGTGCCCTGCAACTCCAAGTGGAATACTGGAGATCCAGACTTCTAGCTCTTTGATGGAGTCACATGCTGTGGATAAGGGGGAGCTTGTAGACAGACTACATTTGCATGTCTAGAAGGCATTTGATAAGATGCCACATCAATGATTCTTTTGAAAATAAAAGCTCATGGTATAGGGTGTAGCATATTAGCACAGATCAAAGACTGACTGGCTGACAGAAAACAGAGATAAATGCTTCCTTGTCTGATTGGCAAGTTGTGGTGAGTCTAATTTCACAGTGCTCTGAGTTAGGCCCTCAACCTTTTGCAATGTCCATCAATGACTTGGATAAGGGGACTGAAGGCATTGGAAGTTTCAGACGGTGAGAAATAGGTTGAGTAAGTGGGAAAAAATCTGGCAGATGGATTATAATGTGGAAAATTATGAACTGTTCAACTTAGCAGGAAAAATAAGAAAGAAAACAGAAAATGATTGCAGAATTCTGAGGTGCAGAGGGATTTAGATTCTAATGTATGGCCTGCAACAAGTTTGTATTCAAGTATAGTGCATAATCAGAAAGGCGAATGGGATGCTATCCTTTGTGACACGAGGAAATGAACATAACAATAAAGATGCTATGTTTTAGTTACTCAAGGCTTTGTAGAGATCACATCTTGAATACTATGTGCAACTTTGGCCTCCTGCTTTGAGGAAGGATGTAAATGCATTTGGCGACTGTTCAGAGAGGGTTTACTGGATTGATACCTGGAATGGGTAGAGACATAGAGTCTTAGGGATGTACAACACGGAAAAAGACCCTTCAGTCCAACTTGTCCATGCCGACCAGGTATCCTAACCTAATCTAGTCCCATTTGCCAGTACTTGGCCCATATCTCTCTGAACCCTTCCGATTCATATACCCATCCAAATGCCTTTTAAATGCTGCAATTGTACCAGCCTCCACCACATCCTCTGGCAACTCATTCCATACACACTCAACCTTCTGTGTGAAGAAGTTGTCCCTTAGGTCCCTTTTATATCTTTCCCCTCTCACCCTAAACCTATGCCCTCTAGTTCTGGACGCCCGCTCCCCAGGGAAAAGACTTACTCTATTTGTTCTATCCATTCCCCTCATGATTTTATAAACCTCTGTGAGGTCATTCCTCAGGTTGACACTCCAAGGAAAACAGCCCTGGCCTATACAGCCTCACCCAACAGCTCAAACCTCCAACCCCTGGCAGCATCCTTGTAAATCTTTTCTGAACCCTTTCAAGTTTCACACCATCTTTCCGATAAGAAGGAGTCCAGAATTGCAGCAATATTCCAAAAGTGGCCTAACCAATGTCCTGTACAGCCGCAACATGACATCCCAACTCCCATACTCAATATGCTGACCAATAAAAGCAAGCATACCAAATGCTGCCTTCACTATCCTAACTCCCTGTGACTCTACTTTCAAGGAGCTTTGGAAACTGCACCCCAAAGTCTCTTTGTTCAGCCACACTCCCTAGGACCTTACCATTAGTTTATAAGTCCTGCTAAGATTTGCTTTTCCGAAATGCAGCACCTGACATTTATTTAAATTAAACTCCATCTGCCACTCCTCAGCCCATTGGCCCATTTGATCAAGATCCCATTGTACTCTGAGGTAACCTTCTTCACTGACCACAATACCTCCAATTTTGGTGTAATCTGCAAACTTACTAACTAAACCTCCTATGTTCGTATCCAAATCATTTATATAAATGATGAAATGTAGTGGACCCAACACCGATCCTTGTGACACTCCACTGGTTACAGGCCTCCAGTCTGAAAAGCAACGCTGCACCACCACCTTCTGTCTTCTACCTTTTTTGAGCCAGTTCTGTATTCAAATGGCTCGTTCTCCCTGTATTCTGTGAGATCTAACCTTGCTAACTAGTGTCCCATGGGGAACCTCGTCGAAAGCCTTACTGAAGTCCATATAGATCACATGCACTGCTCTACCCTCATCAATCCTCTTTGTTACATCTTCAAAAAACTCAATCAAGTTTGTGAGACATGATTTCCCACACACAAAGCCATGCTGACTATCCCTAATCAGTCCTTGCCTTTCTAAATATATGTAAATCCTGTCCGTCAGGATTCTCTCCAACAACTTGCCCACCACTGACATCCGGCTCACTGGTCTATAGTTCCCTGGCTTTTCCTCACCACCCTTCTTAAATAGTGATTCCACATTAGCCAACCTCTAATCTTCTGGCACTCACCAGTGGCTATCGATGATACAAATATCTCAGCAAAGGGCTCAGCCATCACTTGCCAAGCTTCCCAGAGTTCTAGCGTACACATCTAAGGGGCCCCATTCTCTCCCTACTTACCCTTTTGTCTTTAATGTATTTATAATAACCTTTGGATTCTCCTTAACCCTATTTGCCAAAGCTATCTCATGTTATCTTTTTGCCCTCCTGATTTCCCTTTTAAGTATACTCCTACTGCCTGTGTACTCTAAGGATTCACTCGTTCTCTTTTGTCTATACCTGACATATGCTTCCTTCTTTTTCTTAATCAAAACCTCAATTTCTATAGTTATCCAGCATTCCCTCGACCTACCAGCCTTTCCTTTCGCCCTGTACTGCCTGAATTCTTGTTATCCCATTTCTGAAGGCTTCCTATTTTCCAGCTATCCCTTTACCTGTGAACATCTGCCCCTAGTCAGCTTTTGAAAGTTCCTTTTGAAAGCCTAATACCATCAAAATTAGCCTTCTTCCAATTTAGAATTTCAACTTTTAGATCTGATCTGTCCAAACCCATCACTATTTTAAACTAATTGAATTATGGTCACTGGCCCCAATGTGTTCTTCCACTGACATCTCAGTCACCTGCCCCGCCTTATTTCCCAAGAGTAGGTCAAGTTTTGCACTTTCTCTAGTAGGTACATCCACATATTGACTCAGAAAACTTTCTTGTCTACACTTAACAAATTCCTCTCCATCTAAACCCTTAACATTATGGCAGTCCCAGTCTATGTTTGGAAAGTTAAAATCCCCTGCCATAACCACCCTATTATTCTTACAGATAACTGAAATCTCCTAACAAATTTGTTTCTCAATTTCCTGCTGACTGTTAGGGGGTCTATAATACAATCCCAATAAGGTGATCATCCCTTTCTTATTTCTTAGCTTCACCCAAATAACTTCCCTGGATGTAATCCCAGGAATATCCTCCCCTAAGTGCAGCTGTAATACCTCATCAAAAACACGACTCCTCCTCCTCTCTTGCCCTCCTTTCTATCTTTCCTATAGCATTAGCATTTGTATCCTGGAACATTAAGCTGCCAGTCCTGTCCCCCCCCTGAGCTACGTTTCTGTAATTGCTATGATATCCCAGTCCGATGTTCCTAACCATGCCCTGAGTTCATCTGCCTTCCCTGTTGGCCCTCTTGAAGGAAATGCCATTTATCCTTCATTGTTCTCTGCTTTGTTCTTTCTTGCCCTGACTGTTTGACTGGCTTCTTTTCTCAACTGTACTGGTTTCAGATTGATCTTTTTCCTCACTATTTCCCTTGGTCCCAACCCCCACCTTACTAGTTTAAATTCTCCCGAGCAGCTGTAGCCAATCTCCCTGCCAGTATATTAGACCCCTTCCAATTCAGGTGAAATCTATCCTTCTTGTACAGGTCACGTCTACCACAGAAAAGATTCTAATAATCTAAAAATGTGAATCCTTCTCCCACCAGCTCCTCAGCCACACATTCATCTGCTCTATCTTCCTATTCCTACCCCTACTAGCTCATAGCACCGGGAGTAATCTAGATATTACTACCCTCGAGGACCTCCTTTTTAATTTCCTGCCTAACTTTCTATATTCTCCCTTCAGAATCTCATCCTTTTCCCTCCCTATATCGTTGGTTCCAATGTGTACAATGATCTCCTGCTGGTCCGTCTCCCCTTTGAGAACATCGTATGCCCTCTCTGAGATATCCTTCATCATGGCACCAGGGAGGCAACACACCATTCAGAGTTTTTGCAGCTGGACACAGAAATCTCGTTCTGAGCCTCTGACTAGAGAGTCTCCCAACACAATCGATCACTTGGAACCTGACGTACCCCTCATTACAGTAAAGCTTGTCTAGATACCAGAAACATGGCTATTTGTGCTACATTCTCCTGAGAGTCCATCACTGGGCGGCACGGTGGCACAGTGGTTAGCACTGCTGCCTCACAGTGCCAGAGACCCAGGTTCAATTCCCGCCTCAGGCGACTGACTGTGTGGAGTTTGCACGTTCTCCCCGTGTCTGCGTGGGTTTCCTCTGGGTGCTCCAGTTTCCTCCCACAGTCCAAAGATGTGCAGGTCAGGTGAATTGGCCATGCTAAATTGCCCGTAGTGTTAGGTAAGGGGTACATGTAGGGGTATGGGTGGGTTGCGCTTCGGTGGGTCGGTGTGAACTTATTGGGCTGAAGGGCCTGTTTCCACACTGTAAGTAATCTAATCACCCCCTATATTTTCCAAAACAGCATACTTTTTGAAATGGGGATAGCCAAAGAAGACTCCTGCACTACCTATCTACCTCTCCTCCCTTTCCTGGAGTTAACTCATCTATCTGACTGTATCTGCAGTTTTCCCCCTTCCTCTAACTGCCATCTATCACACCCCCTTGCTCTTGTAAATTCCTCATTGCTTTTAACTGTCGCTCCAACCGATCCATTTGTTCTGATAGGATTTGCAACCAAAGACATTTTCTGCAGACATAATCCTCAGTAACATGTAAATTCTCCTTGAACTCCCACATCTGACAAGATGAGCATATGACTCTACTAAAAGCCATCTTTGTTCCTGCACAATCTGCAGACCCAGAAAATAGCATTATCTTATTGCTCTAAAAAAAGGCTCCGGGCTAATTTAATAGTTATGGCTTATATTTTTAAAATTTACTCAAGAGACAGATCTCAATAAAACATACAATCAAGCAAGAACTCACTATCATTGATTTACAGTAAGGCTACACTTAAAAACTATTTACTTATATATTGCTGTGCTGTGAGCTCTCTCACACAGGATCCTCCAAGTTGTGAATTTCACTGCTTGTTAAGTTTTCCTAGATGCAATCCAATATCCAGAGATACATGAATTCTAACAGCAAGGCAGTAACTGCGCACGTTCACTGCTGTGTCAGTTAGCTTGTGGGCGGGCGGGTGGGATTGTTTGTTTATTTCTTTCTTTTCCTTTCTCTCTCTCTCTCCTTCACTGACCATGTGCTGCCTATTGTCTATCCTTCTCCCTTTTTAAAGTGCCATGTTCTAAACTTTTTTTCTCCAAACCTCCAAAACAATGCAACAGCCTATAAAACAGTAATTACTGCTCCTGGAATTCAAGAAAATCACCTCCAACACCTGAAATACCTTAAAAAAGGAGCAACTCCTACAGCCAGAATTTTTTTCCATCCTCCATCTTGGATGGGCCTTGTTCCCATTGGAGATTAGATGAGTGAGGTGTGACTTTACTGAAGATTGTAAGACTTTTTATGGGTCAGTCCAGAACTAGGGGCACTGTTTTAAAACTGGAGGGGGAACTGTCATCCTTTCAAGCCAGAGATGAGAATTTTCTATTCTCTCAGAAGTGGTCGAGGTGGGATTTTTAAGTGAAAGGTGAATAAATTCTTATTGGGCGAGGGAATTGAGGGTTATCAGGGGTTGATGGAAATGTGGAATTTGAAAGACAAGAAAAAAACTGCAGAAAGCTGCAACGTAAAGGGACTTGGAGGTACTTGTGCTTGAAACATAGAAAGCTAGCACACAGGTACACTAGGTAATTAGGAAGACTAATGGGATGTTGAAATTCACACAATGCCAGGTTATAGTCCAACAGGTTTAATTGGAAGCACTAGCTTTTGGAGCGCCACTCCTTCATCAGGTGGTTGTGGAGTACACATCTGATGTAGGAGCTGCGCTCCAAAAGCTAGTGATTCCAATTAAACCTGTTGGACTATAACCTGGTGTTGTGTGATTTTTAACTTTGTACACCCAAGTCCAACACCAGCATCTCCAAATAATGGAATGTTGGCTGTAATTTCAAGGGGGTTGGAGTATAAGAGTAGGGAAGTCTTACTGCTAGTGTAAAAGGTACTGGTGAAATGATATCTAGAGTACCGTGAGCAGTTTAATCCCCTTATTTAAGGAAATATATTATTTCATGGAGGCAGTTCAGAGAGGGTTAACTAGGATAATCTCTGGTGTGGAGGGATTGTCTTATGAGTAAAGGTTAGACATTTTGCAACTCTACTCACCAGAGTTTAGAAGTATGAGAGCTGATCCCATTGAAGCATATAGCACTCTTAAGGGGCTTGACAGAGTAAATTCTGAGAGGATGTTTACTCTCATGGGCTACATGGCATAATCTCAGAATTAAAGGGCACCAATTTTAGACTGATATGAGGAGAAATTTCTTTCAGAGATTGAGAGTCTTTGGAACTCCATGCCATTGAGAGCTGTGGAGGTGGAGCCCTTATGTGTATATATGGCTGAGAGAGATAGATTCTTGATCAATAGGGGAATCAAGGGTTATGGAGACAAGGCAAGAAAGTAGGAATGTTGGATCGGCCATGATCCTATTGAATGGTGAAGCAGGCTTGAGAGGTCAATGGCCTACTCCAGTTCCTGTTTCTTATGGTGTTTTGAAGCAGCTAACTGCAGGAAAGGCAGATGAAGGGACCTCATCAGCCTGTAATCCTTTTGTTTGCCTTCACATTTCTGTGTGAGGAGGGAATTACCTTCATGACTGGAGCAAGGACAGAATGACATAACATTGTATCTGTCGGCAGGGCCAACCAACCACAGAACAGGTCGGCAGCCATGTTTATAGGAAATCAAGAGACATGAAGGCACGGCTGGAGGATGCCATCTTCGGAACCACGGGAGCCCGCAGTGAGATGATGAAACGCAGGGAATATCCAGGTGAGCTGGAGGGGCATTCCCTACATTGTGCAAACCCCAACACCCTGGATAAGGTGACACTGTCACTGCCTAAATCATCGAGCTGTCTCCAATTATTGGTTTGGCACTTTGTAGCTTGAACTGCATCATGACTATTTCAGTATCTGAGCAGTTGTGGGTGGTGCTGAATGTTGTTAAATTGTTGAACATCTGAGCTCCAACAACACTCCAGCTTCACACTACCCAGGGCAAAGCAGCACATTTGAATGATACCATGTCTGCCACCTAACATTCCCTCCTACACACACAAAAGAAAATCATCCTTTTATGGACCGGTGAGGATGAGGTCAGAACTAAATGCATCACTATCATATATGTGACCAAGCACTTACTGTCATGTCTACTGCATATCAGAGCTAAATCTCAGGTTTAAATTCAATCATTCACTGTTCATGCCAATAATATTGACTACAATATTTTTCCCCATACTGTAGTTAATGTATTCAGTCTTAAAATAGCGGTTCCACTTTGATTTGCAAAAAATTCATTCGCTAAGCATTTTTTTGGTAGGTTTAAAGCTGTTCTCTTTCTCGTAGCATACCTTTCTTCTCTCCTCTCCCTTCACATGTCCCCAAACTTCAGTTTTTCCCACTCCTTGATCCTGAGTCTGAGAATGAAGTTTGCCTCTTAAAGCCAGAACTTTGCACAGCTCCCTAGGTTTGGTCATGCCAATGCCTCTACAGTTTTACCAAGTGTTCCATGTTTTTGTACTCTACCTCCCTTTCAAGAAATACCAATATTCCATTTGCTTTCCTAATCACTTGTCAGACCTGCATACTATAGCTTTTAGCACTCAATTAAGTCAGGACTCTTTGCAGCATTCTGCAGTCTCTCTTTAGTTAAATATTAGTCAGTGTGTCTATTCTCCCCATGAATTTGTATCATCAATAGTCCCACGTGATGTGCCAGAAGACTGGAGGTTGGCTAACGTGGTGCCACTATTTAAGAAAGGTGGTAAGGAAAACCATAGACCGTTGAGCCTGACAATGGCGGTGGGCACATGGTTGGAGGGAATCCTGAGGGACAAGATTTGCATGTATTTGGAATGGCAAGGACTGATTAGGGATAATCAGCATGGCTTGGTGCGTGGAAAATCATGTCTCACTAACTTGACTGAGTTTTTTGAAGAAGTAACAAAGAGGATTAATGAGGGCAGAGTGGTGGATGTGATCTATTTGGACACACTAAGACATTCGACAAGGTTCCTGAAGATAGACTGGTTGGCAAAAGTTAGATCTCATGGAGTACAGGGGGAACTCGCCATTTGGTAGAGAACTGGCTCGAAGATAGAAGACAGAAGGTGGTGGTGAAAGATAGCTTTTCAGACTGGAGACCTGTGAGCAGCGTTGTGCACAAGGATTGGTGCTGGGTCCACTACTTTTTGTCTTTAACATAAATGATTGGGATGTGAACATAGGAGGTATAGCGAGTCATGAAAGTGAACCTTCCAGCTCAGTGAGCAAACTTACATCCATAGGAGGTATAGTTAATAAGTTTGCAGACAACACCAAAATTGCAGGTGTAGAGGACAGCAAAGAAGGTTACCTCAGGGTACGATGGGATCTTGATCAGATGGGCCAATGGGCTGAGGATTGGCAGATGGAGTTTAATTTAGATAAATGCGAGCTGTTGCATTTCGGAAAAGCAAATCTTAGCAGGACTTATACACTTAATGGTAAGATCCTAGGGAGTGTTGCTGAACAAGGAAACCTTGGATTTCAGGTTCATAGTTCCTTGGAAGTGTGGTCAGGTAGATAGGATAGTGAAGAAGGCATTTGGTATGCTTGCCTGTATTGGTCAGAGCTGAAAATGTGTTGCTGGAAAAGCGCAGCAGGTCAGGCAGCATCCAGGGAACAGGAGAATCGACGTTTCGGGCATAAGCCCTTTTTCAGGAATCAGTGCTCTGTATTGGTCAGAGCATTGCATATCGGAGTTGGGAGATCATTGGTAAGGTCACTTTTGGAGTAGTGTGTGCAATTCTGGTTTCCCTGCTATAAGAAGGATGTTGTTAAACTTGATTCAGAAAAGATTTACAGGAATGTTGGAATTTGCAGGGTTGGAGGGTTTGAGCTACAGGGAGAGGCTGAATAGGCTGGAGCTGTTTTCTCTGGAATGTCGGAGGCTGAGGAGTGACCTTTATAGAGGTTTATAAAATCATGAGAGACATGGATAAGATAACTAGACAAGATCCTTTCCCTGGGGTGACTGAGTCCAGAACTAGAAGGCATAGGTTTAGGGTGAGAGGGGAAAGATTTAAAAGGGACCTAAAGGGGCAACTTTTTCAGGCAGGGGGTGATGCGTGTATGGCATGGGCTGCCAGAGGAAGTGTTGGAGGCTGGTACAATAACAACATTTAAAAGGCATCTTGTAGTGTTTATGAATAGGAAGGGTTTAGAGGGATATGGAGAAAATGAGGACTGCAGATGCTAGAGATCAGAGCTGAAAATGTGTTGCTGGAAAAGCGCAGCAGGTCAGGCAGCATCCAAGGAACAGGAGAATCGACATTTCGGATTCCTGAAGAAGGGCTTATGTCCGAAACGTTGATTCTCCTGTTCCTTGGATGCTGCCTGACCTGCTGCGCTTTTCCAGCAACACATTTTCAGCTCAGTTTAGAGGGATATGGGCCAAGTGCTGGCAAATGGGACTAGATTAGGTTGGGATATCTGGTCAGCATGGATGATTTGGACTGAAGGGTCTGTTTCCGTGCTGTACACCTCTATGACTCTAAGTGAATACTGTCACATTTTCCCACATATCAAGTGCCAAATTTTTCATTTAATCTATCTGTAGCCCTTCACAGACTCCTTGAATCCTCCTCATGATTTGTTTCTCTACCTATCTCTCTATCTTAAGTAAGTTTACCTACAATAGATTTGGTCCCTTCATCCAAGTCATTAATAATTGAATAAATAGTTGAGACCTCAGCCCTCATCCCTAAGGCACTCCACCGCTCTCAATTTGTCAACTTGAAGATAACCCATTTACTTTGGCTCTTTGCTTATTGTTAGTTTATGTCCTGCATTAGCAGCTTCAGCTAGGAAACCTGCTGTCATTCTTCATGACAGTAATCTCTCTAGCATCAGTCTCTCACATCCACTGTACTTTATCTGAAACTATGCTGTGACATCCATCATTCAACTGTGTTTATGTCAGCCCCTATTTTGATGTCATCCACTTTGCACTAGAGGTGATGTCTTCAGCTTTTCAGCTCAAATTAAATGGCTGAAATGCTTGCATTTTCTTTTCTGGGTTTCAACTTTTACACTTCTTTTAGCTCTTTTCAATTTCAAACGCTCCTTCATTGGTCTTATGGTCTGTACATGGAACATTTTTTTATCATCCGCATTGTAAAGACTTCTGTTTTCTTCAACAGATTGTTACTTACTGTACAGATTTCTAAGGCGTTCAACAAAGTGGATAGAATATAGCATCTTATGAGTTCCTTCCAACTACAAGCTTGAGCTTTCTTGTTGGTAACACAACTTCCATCTTCTCAAAATACTATCTCCTGACATCACTCTACCTTCTTCTGTTGGGTTAGGGGGTTTAAGCTATAGGGAGAGGTTGATTAGGCTGGGGATGTTTTCCCTGCAACATCGGAGGCTGACGGGTGACCTTATAGAGATTTGTAAAATCATAGAGTAAATAAACAAGGTCTCTTCCCAGGGGTGGGGGAGTCCAGAACTAGAGGGCATAGGTTTAGGGTGAGAGGGGAAAGATATAAAAGAGACCTAAGGGGCAACCTTTTCACTAGAGGGTGTTACGTGTATGGAATTAGCTGCCAGAGGAAGTGGTGGAGGCTGGTACAATCCCAACATTTAAAAGACATTTGGATGGGTATATGAATAGGAAGGGTTTGGAGGGATATGGGCCAGGTGCTGGCAGGTGGGACTAGATTGAGTTGGGATATCTGGTCGGCAATGACAAGTTGAACTGAAAGGTCTGTTTCCGTGCTGTATATCTCTATGACTGTATTTAAATGAGGCCTATAGTCCTCAACATGATGGGAGCATCTTGTTGTGATGGTAGCTGGCCAGCTAACTGAAAGGTAAAAACCCCACCCCAGGTATCTAATGTTGCAGATGTTGCTCTAAATGCCACCCTGAAAACTCCATCCCTGGCTAAGGTTGGTATTCCTTCCTCAAAGTATCCCCTGTGTTTCTTTGTGTTTTCAGGAATTGACAGGTTATTCTCTCGGGTGAGTGTGGGCCTACAGGAGAAGTTACGCTGGCGAAAGGACCTGACACAGTGGCGTCAAGCTGTTGATAAAGACAAGTAAGAGAGTACTGTTTCCTCCCTTGGAGCATAATGTAATAGTTAGTTGCCTGAGTGTGTGAAGGACTACTTCCTGTGAGTATGAGCGTAACCAGCTATTACTGACTTGGCAGTGCCCTCTATCCCAGGGTGTCAGGGCAAGCCATTCCTAAAGTTGTCATTTATACAGGTTCTGTGCTCAATTTCAGGATCAATAGCCTCGTCCACCCTCTGTGTGCCAATGTGAAGGAGATGGGTTCATAGGACTGATCAGCACTTTCGCTGCAAGGACATCGTTTTCTCTTTCTCTTGCTCCAGTTTCTTTCATTGATCAGACATTAAGTCCCCTTGAAGAAAGAATCTGTGAGAAACCACTGTCAGTCAGATAAGGGTTTGCCTGACAACCTTCTGGAGGCATGAGAAACCCATGTGAATTCAGGAGAATCACTGAGTTACCTCAATATCCTAGCAGACTCAGGGACACGGACCTTTACCTGTTTCAGTATTGAACCTAATTAGTCAGGGTTTTCAATGTTAGCACCTTCCAGCCACTCAGTTCAACACTGTCATTTTCCTGTTGGCTTCGCCCAAGGTTATTCATGTCCAACCACCTTCTGGGCACCTAGCCTATCCAGCCCAGCTTCACTAAATCCAGCTCCTGATTCCGCAAAACACCATGATCATAACCTAAAGGACAGAGGCTGTGAAAGAATTGATTGCAACTATATTATGCAGAGGGTAATGGCAGTGTGGAATGAAGTGCATGGAGGAGGCAGTGAGCGCTAATTGTGTCAGCAAATTCCAGGCCGAGTTGGGGAAATGCCTGTGGAGACTGTGTGAAATGTGATATTTCCTGGACACTTGATGTAGAACCCAGAGGCCTATTTCTGTAACTTTCTAAATTCCTGGCTCGAGTTGACACCATGTGTTTCCAGCTCTGATACTAACCCTGATGTCACCTCTGTCTTCTCAGGTTGAAGGCGGAACTTCAACAGGAAGCCCTGATCAGTGGGAACTTGACCGTGGAGACAAACCTGATTGTGCTCGACACTCTGGAACTGGTGATCCAGGTACGAGGTGCAAAGATCCTCTTGTCCACTCCCCATTACTCCTCCCACCTCAGCCTCTCCTAACCCCTACTTTCAGATACCATTGTTAATGATTGGCATATAAAGGTCAATAAAATGAGCCCTGTGAAACCAGCATGTGCACTGTCTCAAGGATTCAGATGTCTTAAGGGGGTTGTCCTTCAGCATCAGTGATCAACCGACACACAGTCAATGAACAAGATCTTTTCATTCACAGGGCACAAAGTTCAAGGTGAGTGGAGGGAGGTTTAGAGGAGACGTACGGGTAAATCTTCTCACCCAGAGGGTGATGGGTGCCTGGAATGCAATGCCAGTGGAGGTGATGGAAGCAGGCATGATACAGGATCATGAGGCAAACAGAAGGATAGAAACCGCACATGGACAATAAGTAGCGAGTCTAAATAATGACTAGAATCGGTGCAGACTTGGTGTGCCAAACAGCCTGTTCCTGTGCTGTATTGAATTTAATTGATTAGAATTAAAACTTGAATTGAATTCTTCAGATTTGCAAAACCAAAACTTCCAAATCAGTAGTATAAACTTTTATTAGAAGACCTTTGATGATGTTTTTAATATAAGTACATTTGTTTGGATTCCCTGGTGGCTGGCATCTCTGACTTGATGTGGTAACTTTTGCGTCACTAATTACCTGGTCTCTCACCCTAATAGAGGCTTGATATCGACCATCCTCCAATCTATTGCTAATATTAACTCACAAGTAATTATATTAGCCAGTACAGTCTACTACCATTGTAACGTAACTGATAAAGATATCACTCATGCGGCTTCACACCTTGTTTTGCAAATTGCCTGTCTGCTGTAATTATGAAACACTATTCTTGGAAATGATTACTCTTTATGGAGTCAAACTCTAATTCCTCTCATTTCTGAGTTATGAGAGAAAGGAGTCAGAGGAATATGCCACTCCCTGCCCAGTTAACCAGCCAAAGATTTTACAGCATTTCTATCTTTCAGCAGTTAAGCTCGATGCCGGAGTTTAAACCAGTAGTCACAAGGGTCCTGAAGGTCCTGATTCACAGCCTGTGTTGTAACCAAAGTACCCTGTACCTGCAGAACTGCTTCAACACACAGAGAGCCCTCATTGCTAAGGTAAGGAGATGGTTCATGAAAGGGGTTGTAGCTTTGGGAATAAGAATGTGAGATTTAAGTGAATGGAGTTCCTGGATGCTAAGGCATTGGGAAGAACTCAAAGGAGGGACAGTGCTGAAGCTGTTTTCTTTGAGGATGATGAGGGGTGCATTGCCATGTGATCCAAGAAAACAGCAAGTGAGACTCAAATTCAAACAAAACTAAAGATTCTCAGGCTCCACACAGCTTTACTTATTCAAGTCCCATTGCTCTATCAATACGAAGTAATGCCAATGGATTGACACTGTCTGGTACGTGCATGGAGCAGCACTTTTTATTTAAGGGATAGAAATGTGCGTACTCTACTTCAGAGAAACCAAAATAATGGATAAAAAGACCAACGAGGAAGCATTTTCTTCAGAAATCACATGTAGACACATTGTTCTGTTGTTCTTATGAGAGACCATTACAGTAAAAAAAATTGTTTACATGGCTATTCTCCTTCCCTAAGCAAAGAGAAAATATTTTGGACAGAGTTTTGCGCAAAGTTGTGACTTTCATTATAATACATTTTCTATAAGCCAAAAAAAGCTGCAAGTGATTGGTATCAACATGTTGTCTCTACAGAATCCTTCAGTCCTTAGTGATTCTGATGCTCCAACCCCAATCTCTTTTAGTCTGTGTTTCTGTCCGTCCTTCAGTTTCTGTCTCTCTATCTGAGGCTCTTACATTTTCTAACTCCTACAGTTTCTGTCTATCTGTTCTTGTCTGTCTCTCTCACACTCTAAAAGTTTCAAGATGGATATCTTGTGACTTAAGTGCAAACTTAGTTGATTTAATATTGAAGATTTAGACACGGAATCGCAGACAATGTTAATGCTTGTTGATGCTGTTGATTTATTGCTAATCCCCTGAATATTTAAACAGTTTCTCCTACAGCATTAACTAGTTGTTTCTGTGCCCCAATTGCAGTTTCCAGAAGTGCTTTTTGATGAAGATTCGGAGCACTGCATGGACCTGTGCTTGCTGCTTCTCCAGAGGTGTATGAGTCACTTTGAGAGCACCAGGGCCCAGGCCTCAGCTTCCCTCTACCTCCTTCTGCGGCAGAGCTACAAAGTGGTGAGCAAGAGATAATTTGAAGGATTCAGGTGTTGTTTTAGCTTTGATATTTAATTTCCATAGAAATTAGGGATGCGATCTGTTAAACCTGTCGCAGCCAATAATCTTTACTTACTTTTAGGTATATTTACAAAACGTGCATTACAGAAGTATGGCTCCTAACTCTGGAATCCCATCAGTGACACTTCATATTATTTGAGTGCCAATAAACAACCTTTTTTAAACAAGTGCTTTCAGGTTATTATAACAAATTTGTTACAGGAAAGGTATCAAATGAAAATATTCTCAGTATCGATGGTACACTCTAGCCCCTGTCGAGTCCATGGGTTTTTGGAAGGCCTTAAACCTGTTGGTGAACATCATGTGCTCCCTCTCTAGGGACAACTGGGCATGGAAGTAGTATCTCATCGTACTCTTTCGAGGTACAATAAACAAAATTAATTAACAAGCCATTGGAAAGGAAGTGTTTCTTTATATTCTATTGAGTAATCAAATCATCTAACAAACTAATATGAGCCCAAGTAATTAACTAATGTTTGCCCTCCTCCTGTTTTGACTTAATCTTAATTTATGCAATTAAAACTTCCTGTCTTCTTTGTCAATGTCTGTGGGTTCAGGTTGCACTGCAGTAACTTGAGTAGAAGATCCCAGCACATAGTCCAGCATGGCACTTTGCAATGTTGTTGTGAAAGGTGTTAAATAAATAAAAATCTTTTTGTTCTCTCCATGCCATTGTTTGAGGACCCTTGTGGAGAAAGTTGGAGAGTGACTGCATCATCTAGGCTAGAGCAGTCGACATCCATGAGGAGTGGTGCAAGTAACACCGATAACTCCTGATGAAGAGTCACTGGACCTTAAACGTTAACTCTGTTTCTCTCTCCACAGATGCTGCCAGACCCTGCTGAGTTTTTCCAGCATTTTCTGTTTTTGTTACTGATAACCAGTCAGTTTAATTGATTACAAACTCTGGGCTGGAAACATTCAAAGACACACATTCCATAAATCTTTTCCACAATTTCCTGCTTTTGTCTTAGTGATATTGGAATTTAGTAATTTTAATGATGAAGGTAAATATATTGACATGGCAGGGTTAACTGGCCCATGTCACATCCGTGGTTGAGAGCTATGACAAAAATAAAGTCATGTTTGCAGCTGGCACCCTTTGGCAGGGGGAGGGAACATCAAACAACCAGGAAGAGGCAAGCCAACTATAAAGAGATCTAGATCTTTTTATTCAAGATACTAAAGCGATACTTCACACCCCATTTCTCTGAGAAGGTAGTGGACCCACCTGAGAGGGCATTAAGGTTAAATCTCATAAATCTGGAGTCACACGAAGGCCAGATTGGATTAGGAATGGTAGATTTTCTTCCCTGAAAGATATAATGCACTAATTGTGTTTTCTTCTGGCTCAGAAGTTTACATGTACATTAATTATCAAATCCATTCATGTGTCACAATGTATTGCAGCAGGATTGAACTCACGCCAGCTGGGTTGACACTTCAGTAGGTTAGGGGCTGATGAGTGACAAATTACATTGATGTGGATTTGAACATTTCCCAAACACTTTGAATGTTACATGTTTATTAACCTGTCATTTCTCATACTCAGCAATTTTCAAGAATGAAAATGTATATCACCCTATCCCTGGCTTCCTTAGCGGAGAAAATATCGAACCAGGATGAGCACTGTCTCCAGAAATCTCTTGGGATAATGCTAACCTATCTGGAGACAGACAAAGCCATGGAAGGTACCAGTTTCTCCATGCAGGTAAGAAAGCCCAACCCTTAATGGGAATTATGCATCAGTCATAGGGCAAGTAATGAAAAATGTAAATGGTACATTTGTTGAGTAAATCTGTTGAGACTGATGCTGTGTTGTACAACTGTATTTTAAGTTGAGAATGTGGTCGTAACGAATTACTGCTCTGAGTTCACCCAGGCAGTGGAGAGGGGCTGTGTGACCAATATGTGTTTTACCTATCCAGGGTCAGGGATGCAACCACTTCCTGGCTCAGGCCATGAACACCTTTGGCATTCCAGACACATACTAGACTGTGCTTTATTTGGCAGGGACGGAGACCAGCACATTGGTAGGCTTAAGAGAGATGTCCATTCATTTCTGGGAACCAGTCTTTTTGGCCTTTTGACTCCAACTGGAGACCAACACCTGGAAAGGACTAGTCATCCTGGTCAAGGCATGTGGGAGACATCGAACATCTCAATGAGAACTGACTTTGACTTCGTTTTTTTCTCTTCGAGCGGCCCTTGGTCTTCTCTATTTTTCTGGCCCTTGAGAGTCCTCTATTTAACTGCCCATCATGCTGATAGCCCAGTGGGTCAACATAAAGGATTGTGAGACAACAAGAAAGCACTCCACTCCAGCTCCTCCATGTATAATCTCCAACATGGGCTCTGGATTCCTGAAGCACTGTAACGGAGTCAAAGAGCCAAGAGAAACACATCTACCCTTCCACCACAACCCCTTCCCTTGTATCTAAGAAAGGTATGCTCCTCTGGGATTAGGATTTCCTGAAGGAACTGATTGGAAAAATAGATTCTGTTGATCCTCTAATAATGATACTTCTCTTGATCACTCTACTTAGAATGTAAAGAACCGACATCTGAAATTGACAAATTGTCTCTCACATTGAGTACAACTGTCTCATAATGTGATACTTTGATGCAGGACAGTGAATCAGCTACTTCCTGACACCATGAGCTATTGCTATCATTTCCCTTTCGAACGAGATCTTCAATTGAGCTCAGCCTGACAGTTGAAATGAAAGCAAAATATTACCAGGCAATGGTCAAAGAAGAGCAAAAGATATTCTCTCACTATTCAAACTCAACAGTTAAGCAACACCACTAAAAATAGATGAACTGATTACTGGAAAGTGATTTGTACATGGGACTGTGAGGAAATTGGATAGAATGTTTCCCTATAAAATAATCCTTCACTTTACAACCAATGGATTAGTTTGTGATATCCTCAGGAAGTAAAAGTTGCTTTAAAATTATTTGTTGGCATGGCAACATGGTAAATACTAGGTTACTATTTTGGGATTTAATGTGCACATATTTAGACACCAATTCATCAGCCATTACTTTCTAATTGACACAATTTCAAGCTTGCAGTAATCGGCTGGAACACTGAGTGGTTTCATCATGAGACCCTTCCCTTCCTGCAGCCCAACCCAGTGAATCAGACTTTTTCCCCCCCTTTTCCAACATTCAATAGCTCATAATGAAATAGTTCCAAGAAAGTGAAAAAGCATAGTTTTCTTGTAAGTCCCTTAGTTTTCTCTCATTGGGTTTCTTTCCTGCACCATCCAACTTTAATTCCTGGAGATCCACCACCATCTTGGAAGCTTAGCAAATTCCAGCATACTAGTGGCACTACAATATTTTGTTACAGGTTTTGATAAAGGGAAGCTTGTGGATGAACTATTCTTAGATTTCCAGAGGCATTTGATAAGGTGCCACATCAAAGGTTATGATGAAAATAATAGCTCATGGTGTCAGGGGCAGCACATTGGTGTGGATAGAAGATTAGATAGCAAACAAGAAGCATAGAGTAAAACATAAATGAATCTTTTTTCGCTTTGCAAGATTTAGAGTAGTGTGCCACAGGGATCAGTGCTGGGACTTGAACTGTTTACAGTTTATACAAATGAATTTAATGAAGAGACAGAAAATATGGTTACCAAATTTGTTGATGACACAAAGATATGTCGGAAAGTAAGTTATGAAGCAGACATAAGGAGGCTACGAAAAGATATATCTAGCTTAAGTAATTAGGCAAAAATCTGGCAAATGAAATATAATGTGGAAAAATGTGAAACTGTCCATTTTGGCAGGAAAATTAAAGAAGAATATTATCTTGATTCTTTTTCATTCCTGACGTATGTTAATAATAATCAGTGCCCGTGTCTCACTAGTTTTCCAAACATATTGAGGGTTTGTCTTTCTGCTTTTTTTTATTTGCAGTAGTCAGCAACTCAATTCAGGATTAATGCGGCAGATTTAATTTTCCTGAAACTAAACCGGCAAAGAGCTCAAATGGTCTGCGTAATATTAACATTACATGCTGCAGAAACATAGGGAGAGCATCCAGTAGAACAGTCTTGGGAAATGTTTGTGGATCGGTTCCAACAATCCTTTTGCATGGCTTTTGCACCTGTGCTTGAAACTCAAAATGGACTTGGAGTGTCGGGCAGTCTCTGGCAGAGCACTGAGAGCAGCTGCTTCCTGTTTCAGGGATGCCAGCAATGCCTCAGTCGCAACACTCCTGACTCTGAGTCATAATAAGCCATGCTGACACCTCAGTGCAATACTGAGGGGCTGAGAAGTTGAATTAACACAGCTTGTCTCCCCGCCCACATGAACTTTAAAGGTCATTTGAAGAAGAATGGTGGAGTTCTTCTGGTGTCTTGCCCGCATTTATTCATGCAAACATGAATCATTTACAATGTAGCAGGAAGCCATTGTGTCTACTATCTGTTAAAGAATGATCCAGTCTGATCTCATTCTTCAGTCCTGGATACATAGCCGTTATTTTCAGCACTCCATGTGTATTTACCAATATTCTCTAAATAAAATGAGGGTTTCTGACTCTACCAACCTGTCGGGCAAGTACTTCTAGGTACTTGCCTGCCTCTGGGTAAAAAGAAGTTTTCCTCCACAAGGAAAAACATCACACATAAAAATTACCCTTTCATCTATTTCTGTACTATTCTTGGGATCTCACTGTGCACAGATTGAGTGCCAATTTCCCTACATTACTGTGGTGACTACACTTCAGAAAGACATTGTGTTGACTGCAGAGTTCTTTGGCCCCATCTTCTCAGGGAAACTAGAGAGGGGCAATAAATGTTAGCCACAGAATCTTGAATATAAGGTCCTATTTAAAATGAGTTCTTTTCTGTCATTATAATTTCCAGCTCCACTTCAACTCATGGGAAGGGCTTTGTTGTTAGGAAGGCAGCTAATCCCCACAGCCGTTTCTATTCCAACATTCCTGACTTGGGCAGGGTGTTCGGAAATCACAATCAGCCATTGTGCACAATCTCTGCAGTTTGAATTTAGACTGCCCTGAGCAAGAGACCATTGGACTCTGACCCCTCTCTGCTTTAACACTGCGACCTTTCTTTAGCTCCCAGTGCACTGCTCCTTTGCACTGTTGAGCTCTGCCTCTTTACTTGGTGTTGGTATACTGTAGAAAGCCAGTTAATACGTGATCAAACTAGACTTAATATTTACACAATTTACAATTTATTTACCAATTTACGCAACACAAACATACACAAGACAATTTATTAGGAGTTAAGTGAATCACCACTAATGGCCACCACCAGAATGCAATTAAACACACTTAATATAATTAACACGTGGCACAATGGTAATCTCTGTACCACTGGGACTGGAGGCCCTGGGTTTAAGTCCTACCATTCCAGAGGTGTGTCATAACATCTCCAAACAGATTGATTAAAAAACTATAATTAACACATGGGACACTGACCTGTCACTCTGAAGAGTCTACTTTTTTCCCCTCCCTTATATGTTATCCTCACTATTCCCACTCTCTATTTCTCTTCTCCCCTGTCATGGAAGTATAACTCAGTTTGCCCTTTCCACTGACTCCTCTATAAGCCTTCATGTGTTGCTCAGTGATTAGACAGCTGGTCCCTCTATGACTGATTAAGATAACCAGTAGTTAACTAGTGCTGATCTTTCAGGTGGAAGAGCTCCTAAGGAACCTGAAGGCAGTATTGTGCGACACCGTGAAACTGCAGGCGTTCCTGATGGATGTGGACATGCAAATTGACCTGATGTTCAGGTAATGTCCCTGAGGGCTGTGAAGAACAAACTGCTCCTCCATAATACATCAGCAAGGAAGATGCCATAGGTGACCCAGTGAGCAAAAACATTCTCACCATTTGCATCCGTTAAGATTGGTCTTCTTGAGGTCGAGTGGTTAAATGTTGAAGTGAAGCCTAATGTGAAACAACCATTTAACTTTCACTTCTTACTGGGCTGATTGGGGGGGGGTCAAAGTTCAGTTTTTGTTTGAGAAGATCTCTGGGCTCTTGGATGAATGAGGAATGTGTAGTTTTGAAACTACTACCGGTAGAGTTGACAGCACCCTGAAGCCTCTTAGCTCAAGCACAACATGATGAGGATATCACAAGGGGAACAAGGATTTTTCAGGCCGCAGGGAGTTGTTTGCTTTCCTGTTGTAGTGATGGACAATGACTCAATCGATGGAAGAAAATGTTGACAGAGAGACCCCATCTTACCAAAGTACTCTAAAATACAGGCTTTAGTTGTATCTTAAGCAACATGTGAACAGATCAGCAATGCATCAACCCTGCCTCAGACACATCTTGATTCCTAGATTCACTCTAATCATTTTCGGGTTTCTGTCTTAATTGCTGTTGCTGGGAACCTGGAATTTTGTAGGGAACTATGCTTTTGACCAGTTCTGTCATATTCAATTCCTGGCCATACAGAAAGTCTTTGGGATCAGCCACAATGACTTTTTTCCGGTCTCGCATATTGCTTTGTTTGGTTGATGGATGGGTTGCAGGTTCCTGGCAGAGACTGGAAAAGCCCTAGGAAAATGGTCACCTTTCATAGCTTCAAGGAACTGTTCAACTGGAAATCCTTTTGACATTTATTAGTCAGGCATGTGTTCATGCCTAATTAGATACAATTATCAAGACTGGATGATGTTTACAAATGAATGTATCCTTTGAGACTTTGAAAATACTCCTGATGATTTGAATGGGTCACTGGCAGATTGTAAACAGGGAGTAGATTCAATGGCTAGGATGTTTGTCTGAACCAAGTACTTTCTGCTTTCCTTTAGAATTGCAAAGGGTTTACAGAATTACTTGGATCTCCGCCTAATGTGGCTGCGGAACATCGCAATGAAGCACATTGAACGGAAAAGGTTTGCTGAGGCAGCACATTGCATGGTACACAGCGCTGCCCTGGTGGCAGAATACCTGAACCGTGTGGAAGGAGCTGTCCATCTGCCCATGGGTAGCGTGAATTTCCAGGTCAGCTTCTGGCAATGTGTGACAACAACAACTTATATCTATGAACATACAAAGTAGGAGAGGTGGACCTTTGGCCCCTTAATACCTGCTCTGCCATTCAATATAATCAAGGCTGATCTGTCTGTTTTCCGAATTCCACATTTCCATCTACTCTCCATAATCCTTGATTCTCCTTCCTGACAAGAATTGACCTATCTCTACCTTAAAAATAATCATTTAGACCACTTCCACCACCTTCTGAGGCAGACAGCTCCAAAGTTTCACATCCCTCGATGAGAAAAATGTCCACATATCTCTGAAAGGGCGAACCCTACTTTTAAAATAGTGCCCAAGTTCTGGACTAACCCATAAGAGAAACCATCTTTTCCATATCCAACCTGTCAAGGCCATTCAGGATCTTATAAACTTCTTATCTTACAAACATCAATTAAGTCACCCCCATCTTACTCTTCTAAACTCCAGTTTGTTTAATCTATCCTCATGAACAAGTCCACTCATTCCAGGATTCAATCCAGGAAACGACCCTTTACATCTTTCTTAAATATGGAGATGGAAACTGCACTCAGCATTTGAGATTTTCACAGCATCTTTCACACATGAAGCATCCCAAGTCACTTAATTAGAATGTTATCAGATGAAACGTGTCATAATTTGGGCGGATTTTCCTGTGGGCTTGGGAAAACCTAACTTTTGAACGTTTACACCTTCCAAAAAGCACACTAACCCATGTATGACTTGGCTAGAGATTTTTTTAAAAATTTGGCTACCTAGTCTATTTTCTGAACTGCAATTAAGTGCATGACAAGCATAGGAGCAGAGCTGGGCCAGTATGAAGGTCCACCTCAGTTATCCATCAAGGTCGCCCTACTAGAGGAAAGATACAGATACAAAGATACAGAGAGGGTGCAAAGAAGGTTTACCAGGATGCCGTCTGGACTGGAGGGCTTGTCTTATGAAGAAAGGTTGAATAAGCTCGGACTTTTCTCTCTGGAGAGAAGGAGTAAGAGAGGAGACCTGATCGAGGTGTACAAAATAATAAGAGGAATAGATAGAATCAATAGCCAGAGAGTTTTCCCCAGGGCAGGATTGATTGGTACGAGAAGTCATAGTTTGAAGATATTAGGAGGAAGGTATAAGGGGGATGTCAGAGGTAGGTTCTTTATGCAGAGAGTTGTGAATGCATGGAATGCGTAGCCAGCTGTGGTGGTGAATGCAGAGTCATTGGGGAATTTAAGCGATTGCTGGACATGCACATGGATAGCAGTGAATTGAAGGGTGCGTAGGCTAAGTTACTATATTTTACATTAAGCTTAAATCTCGGCACAACATTGTGGGCCAAAGGGCCTGTTCTGTGCTGTACGTTTCTATGTTCTATGTAACCCAACTCCCAACATTGTTTAAAGGTCTCCTAAATTTCATCCTTCACTCCCTGCAGATGCCCAGTGATACGGATACACTTTCAGATCATCCAATTTCTCTTATCCCACCCACCCCATCCCTACTCAGATGCCATGTCACTCTTCAGCCCCTCAGATCACTCATTTCATTTCCAGACCCTCACAATGTACCTTCCATATTCTCTCACCCAATATGTGTGGTATTGGGGTCATTCACTGGGGATTCATTTAAAATAATTCAGGGGAAGAAAATAGTAACCATCTCGTAAAATGCTGAATTCTGCTCCACCACTATTGGTACTACAAAATACAAAATACTGACTCCAGTAATTTTTTTCTAGGGCTTCAGGAATCCTTCCCAGCATCCTGAAATTGTGGGTGTGGGGTAGGAAATGAAATTCTCTGTGGTCCTCTGAGGATTTAGACGAGCACACCCAACGGCTTTCTGACCTGTGAAAAGGTCATGTGAAAAAAAATGTGGGTTGAGAAGCAGAGGAAAATGGTTCTCCCAAAAAGATAACTGAGGTTCAACATTTCGCTTCCTGACCTGCACCAGCAGTGGAAAGACACCAATCCAGTGCTATGTCTGATTAGAACTAGTGATCAAAAACATGGTCTAAGAGTTGGATTTCAAGGAACATTGGAGAGGGAAGGTGGGGAAGGATTTGGAAAAGCTCAGAAGCAGCTAGGAAGGAAACCTTCCGTGCGTCAAAGGTGAGCTCAGAGTTTCACATCCCATTAGGTCACCCCTTTGGGGACTCATATGGATGAGGGGCAATGCATCAGGATGAGCAGCCAAGGCTAGATCAACCACCCTATACTAGAGCCTGTACAAATAGAACCAGCTTTGATTGGTGAGCGCAGTTTCTTTATTTCTTCCATCAGGTCCTCATGACCAGGGTTGAGCTTATTCCTCACGTCAAAACTCGATGAATAAGAGATAATTGAGCATCCTGTCTTTAAATTGTTAATTCATTTGTAATTCCACAGATTCTTGCATTTTAAATATTTTACATTATTTAAAGAATAATTTGTGAACACATTTTTCACTATAAGATGCTGAGACTAGAAAAATCTCCAGCATCTGAACACTGGCTGCTTGTTAGTCCCTGACTGGCTGCTGGTCATCAATTGTCTCAGATTGGCTACTGCCAATTGATTTCCAATCTTCTTTCTTCACCAGAAAATTTCCATCAATATCTTGGAGGAATCTTTGGTGTGTGATGAGGTCTTTTCCATGGAAAAGGAGGGCATTTGCTCTGGAAACTCCTTCAGTGAAGAGGGTCTCCTGGAGTTACTGGATGAAGCAGTTGAGCTCTTCAACAAAGTATGTGTTTAACCTTTGTCCAATTATGTGACAGTAGGGCTGAGCGATCTAACGGGGGTTACGTTTTGTGATTCTCCATTCCCACACCAGCTCTTACTTGAAAGAGGTGCACAGATTGGAGATTTTTTTATTAATTCAGGAGCTGTGGAATTCTCTGATTAGATCGTCATTTATTGTCCATCCCTAATTGACCCTGAGAGGGTGGTGATGAGCTGCCTTTTTGGGATCAGTTTGGAAGACAGATTACCTGGTTGAGAGCACTTTCAGCTTTTCTGGTATTTATTACTGTCACTGGCAGTACAGCTTGCAAAAAATGGCCTTGAATCTCTACCCAATACTCATTGTTGAATAAGAACAGGAGAAATGGATTATGAAAGATATTTTGGCCAGCAAATGGAGGTGATTACTAAAACTTGGAATGTGTATACAAGCTCCCAAAGTCAGCAATGCAGCTCATCAACTTAGAAAGCAGCAGTGGAGGCTCCTCTAATGGGATCATCGAGGGGCTCTGTCCTGTTATTTCAGACTGAGTGAAGGTGAAAGGGATGTGAAACAGACCATAACTCATCACTCTGTTTTTACAAAGTTAAAAATCACACAGCACCAGGTTATACTCCAATAGGTATATTTGGAAGCACTAGCTTTCGAAGCGCTGCTTCTTCATCAGGTGGTTGATAACCACCTTCGAAAGCGAGTGCTTCCAAATAAACTTGTTGGACTATAACCTGTTGTGTGATTTTTAACTTTGTTCACCCCAGTCCAACACTGGCACCTCCACATCATCTGTTTATAGACTATGTCCATTATTAAGCCCCGCTGACTTCAATCCTGCTGAATATCAAGTGGCAAATGTAATTCCATCTGCATAATACTCTCACCCATTGTCTCTTTCCACTTGGGTACCTAGCCTGTACTGTAGCTGACCATGAGGACTATTTGGTGGACAGTGTAGAAGGAATTTTACACTGTACTAACCAATGCCTGTGATTACTTGATGAGGCAGTGACAAGGAAGTTTTATTCCATACATAAATTGTGATGGGAGGTGATGGCCTAGAAGTAGGGGTCTTTAATGGTGCAGTTGTAGTATCCCTACCTTTGGGCCAGAAGGCCCACATTCACCTCCCACCTGTTCAAAAGCACCTGAACAGGCTTATCAAAAATATCTATAATCCTTGATGCAGGGATCTAGAAGAGTTTGATATCATATCGAAGAGGTTTTGTAGTATATCTAGTCCGCGCTGTACCTATCGTGTGATTGATTGACACTCAAGCAAAAACCAACCCGGGCAAGAGTAGCCACTGTCTCTGTTACAAACTCTGATGATCTGTCAATGGTTCAGGTGGACAGACTTTTATTTCATGTCTGTACATATTTATCTGAGAATTTCTCATGTTTGATTTCTCACATTGTAAGCTGTGAAACATTAGATTCACGTTTTAAATATAAGACTGTTGCTAGGATATGTTGTATTCATATCTTCGATGTGTTGCATCTGTTTTATTCATTAAAAACTTCCTTTTGAATTTAAGGCAGAATATTATGAAGCTGTTTATGAAATCTACAAGATCATAGTTCCGATTGCTGAATTTTATCGGAACATTAAGAAATTATCAGCTATCCATGGGAATCTCAAGGAGACATTTGATCTGATCCTGAATAAGGTAAATTCTTCTCTTGTGCCAGTCTGTGAGTATCACCCCTATTCAATGTAAGGGGCCAGGTAGCTACATGTCCAGAGGCACTGGTGTTATTGTTGTATGCCAGCTATTTAGCTCATGCTATAAGCAGACCATTCTTTACCCACTGACCCTGACTGACTGGTGGTCACTGAGAAATTTGACTATTTCTCTATAACTTCTTTGGTGAACATATTGCGCGATTTGTGGAAAATCAGCGCAAGCTCCTCAGTGAGGTCCCTCGGAATTCCTAAGAGCGAATAAGCAGGCTTTAGGATGGAATGATTAGCAGTTCTGGTCAGGTCACTATCCTTCAGCCTATCTGGATGGGATAGAGAAAATCAGGCAAGCTTTCTGTTTTAGATCCCAATTCAAGACAAGTATGTATTTTGGGTTGGGTCAGTAATGATGCGTTCCAAAGATGGATGCTCTGCCAATATTCACAAGGAAGAATGTTATTTGACTGACATTGGAAGATGACCACCTTTTTGTGACCACTGTAGGGCTTAAACCTGAGCATTATAGAAAAAGTGATTTGCATCATTGCTGGAAGTGGAACAATACGTGGAAAAGATGGTGCTGGGGAGGGTGGGTGGGTGTTTTGGCACAAAGTGAATTGCTTTTACACAGGGCCCGTTTGACATGGGGGTGGGGGGGGGGGGGGGGGGGGCGCGGGCAGAAAAACCTCCCTCTATTGGAATCATTCTGCGAGTCTGTTTGGTGAACGGGACACAGTTCCAGCAGTCTCTAGAGGGGTGTTGAACTTAGTGCAAGAGCTGAATGGATAGAGAGAATAGACAGTGTAGAGGGAAGTGAAACAAAAACAGAAAATACTGGCAAAATTGCAGTTGAAATGGGAAAATGATGTTGGGCTATAGTTAAAGTGGAACTCAATGCTGCACTCCATCCTGCAAAAACTGGTATGTTGGCTTCATTAAACTTTTCACACCGAGATCTGTGATGGTCTTTTAACAAACAGCTGGAGACAAATCTGTTCTTTGCAATGACAAATTCTTGCCTTTTTATGAAAAACTTCCCCCTCTTTTTAATGATTTGTTTTTAGGATAGTAAGAGATTGTTTGGAACATTTTTCCGTGTGGGATTCTATGGGTCGCTGTTTGGAGAGTTGGATGGACAGGAATATATCTACAAGGAGCCAGGGATCACGAATCTCGTGGAAATCTCTGCTAGGTTACAGGTAATGGATCTTTCAGTCACAGATCATAATGCAGCAACTCAAGAACATGGTAACAATCTCCCAGAGAAATGAAATGCACATTGTTATGAAGGTGTAAGGGATACTGTATCTTTAAGAGAGTTAAAAGCTAGCAGAACTACCTGACACAGCACCAAGTGTTCTAAACAAGGTAACAATGTAACATTTGGTCGAACAGCTAGATTAGCTGGGTTGCCTGGAGGCGACAAAACAAATTCAAATTCGGCCAATCAGTTTAAATTATACCCCAATCAAGTTTGAATTCATTATATTCACAATCTTAAAAGTCAATGACACATTCTTATGCTTTGGGGGTATAAGACTGAGAAAACCTGAGGGAGAACTGCCAAGCCACCAGCATGTACAGACTGCCCGAGAAATAGCTCTCTTAAAGGTACCTTTATCAATCAGTGACCTATGAAACAGAAATCCCTCAGAAGAAGAAAATCTACAGAGGAAGATGCCAAGAGAAGATTCGACAGCTGACTGGTTTTGAAATTTGAACTTTGGTAAATCTTAATTGGGGGTTTTATCAGACTAGTATTTATAAAAGGGAAAATAAACGATAGGTTCGAGGAAGGAGTTGTAAGTAGTTGTTAGTTAATCATTCACTATTATACTTTTAAAAAATAAAATTGTTACTTTTTACTTTAACTAGTTCTTGGTCTGTCAAAGTTTCACAGATTACCGCATGTGATAAATCTTTTCTGTGTTGCTGGTTGAAGTTAGCAGGGGGTTTACCCCGTGTCATAACGGTATCCAAACTGTTCCTGCTCTCTGTGGCAGAGACACTTTTGTAGCACTGAGTCGCTGAGTCTCTATAGAAAGTTTCTGCAAAATACTCCCTATTTTAATATTGCAGTGCTCGTCATTTCAAAATAATACAAACTTTCTGGCTGGGATTTGGAAGATATCTGGTGTGGTTGTGAGTCTCACAGACCAGGGAGGCACCTTGGGACCCATCACATGTCCGTGCAAAGACAGTCATAGAGCCATAGAGGTGTACAGTACGGAAACAGAATCTTCGGACCAACTCGTCCATGACCATCAGATATCCTAAATTAATCTAGTCCTATTTGCCAGCACTTGGCTCATTATCTCTCTAAACACTTCCTATTCGTGTACCCATCCAGATGCCTTTTAAATGTTGTAATTGTACCAGCCACCACCACTTCCTCTGGCAGCACATCCCATGCATGCACCACCCTCTGTGAAAAAGTTGCCCCTTAGGTCCCTTTTAAGTTTTTATCCTCTCACCCTAAACCAATACCGTCTAGTTCTGGACCCCCCACCCCCACCCCAGCAAAAAGACCGTGTCTGTTTACCCTATCCATGGCCCTTATGATTTTTCAACCTCTATAGGTCACTCCTCAGCCTCTGATGCTCCAAGGAAAACAGCCCTAGCCTATTCAGCCTCTCCCTGAAGCTCAAATCCTCCAAGCCTGGCAACATCCTTGTAAATCTTTTCTGAACCCTTCCAAGTTTCACAATGTCCTTCCTACAGCAAGGTGACCAGAATTGCACACAATATTCCAAAAGTGGCCTAACCAACGTCCTGTACAGCCGCAATATGACCTCCTACAACTTCTATACTCAATGCTCTGACCAATAAAGGAAAGCACACCAAACGCCTTCCTCACTATCCTATCTACCTGCGACTCCACTTTTAAGGGACTATGAACGTGCACTCCAAGGTCTCTTTGTTCAGCAACACTCCCCAGGACCTATGGGCATGGCAGCCAAGAGGTGGCCCCTTGATTCTTTGATGGGATGTGGATGCATACAGGTAATGTGGCCCACTCTATGTCACCGACTGTAACCAGTTCCTCAATGCTGGAAAGGTGGGCCTGACAAACGACACTGTTATTGAAATATCTATCCGGTCAGGGGATTTGCAGGATTTTACAGACAATGCTGATGGTCTCTTTTCAAGGGATTTGAGGTGTCTGCCACACATTGCCCATATGTCCAATGGTTACAAGAGGACAGGTATTTACAGCTGCCCTGTAGATCATAAAGCCAGTGCCAGGTTTGAAGTCCTTGCCATCAAATATTCTGTTCCTCAGAGAGCACTAGCCACTTGAAGCAATGTTAAATCTCACTGAGTTCTGAACAAGAGTTGTATTGGATTCAGATTCGAAAGATTAACTCTGTTTCTGACTTCAAGGATTGCTGCTAGACCTGCTGAGTTTCTCCAGCACTTTCTGTGGTTATTACATTGTTGATATCTGACTTCATTGAGGGGAGACTCCCAAATTTAGAGACATCATCCACATGGACCAGTGACTGGCCTTGGATCTTGAATGTTGAAGGGCAGTGTTATGATGGGACCAGACTGGTAGAGGGCCTTTGTCTCTGAATGTTTAGCCTATGGCCTATTCTCTCAGATACTATTGAGGTAAAAACAATGACTGCAGATGCTGGAAACCAGATTCTGGATCAGTGGTGCTGGAAGAGCACAGCAATTCAGGCAGCATCCGACGAGCAGCAAAATCGACGTTTCGGGCAAAAGCCCTTCATCGGGCTTTTGCCCGAAACGTCAATTTTGCTGCTCGTCGGATGCTGCCTGAATTGCTGTGCTCTTCCAGCACCACTGATCCAGAATCTCAGATACTATTGTCAATCCACTAATGGAGCTCAACCTCTGAATATGTACATGCGTGGGAGGGTCATGTTGGAGCTGTGCTAAGATGGTGCTAAGCGGGTCTGGTTGGGGACACTGCATCAAGGGTAAATCATTGATGAGAACTACCCCATTGTTTGAAACTTTGGGGTTAGTGCTTGGGCTGCAGCTGGTCTGAACTATGCTGAAGAATCCACATGATTAGGCACTCTTTATACCCATTATCTGTTGTTTAGGTTATACCTTTTATTGGACCTGAGCCTTCATTTACCAGTAAGTCTTTTATTTTTTTTTTGGTGGGGTTTCCAGTTCAGAAATGCCGTGTGCTTACAATTTAGTAGCTCCTGGCTTTCCTTCATTCTCACCAAACTGATTGTGATGTTTCCTGGTGGAGTAATTTAGAGTCTCCTTGTAATTGCTGTTTATGATGGATTTAAGGTTTTGTGGGCAATGTGTGGTTCCTATTTATTGAATGTCACCAGGTTGGCTGTGAGGTGCTGACTGAATAGGTCTTTCTTCACAAAGTCCTCGAGTCCATTGACATTGAATTTGGTGCCATTGTTGGGCCAGGTTGATGAGATAGTGGATCACATCAGGCAACGATCAATCCAGCTATTGTCAATTTCTGTCATGGCGTGGGTGATGTGAATATCTTTGTGATCCCTTGCTTAGATGATAATGTAGTCAATGTCTGGAGCGAAGTTGTTGCTATGGAGTCTTCTATTTGTTTTGTAAATAAAGTAGAGTATTTGTTATGACCTGACTATGATCTAGGCATTTTGTCAGGAGGACAATTCCAGTGGTGTTCACCTTCCTTGCCAATCTTGCCTTTCCCAGAGGTTTTTGTCCCTCTCAGTATTGAAATTGCCAAAGGGAATCAGCATGTCTTCCTTGGGACACAGGACAATGATCCAAGCTGGTTGAGAGTTCCTCTTCAGCTTCATCTGTGGCTTCTCGGTTTGGGAGTGTACGCTGTGATGATTGTAGGTTAGGGTGAGAAAGGGGGTCTTAAGGGATTCATTTATCCCATAGGCAGGCTCGCTGAGACTGTCCAATCAGAAAAATCCACCCCATGGTATTGGCATTCTTCCTCAAGTTCATCTGTCCAGGAAAAGATGTTATCTGCCATCTTGTTCTCTGAGTGAACATTCCGCCCTCGCTGGAGTTCCTGGGCTATGATTATGGTACAATGTTCAGGTCTCTCACTGCTAGGGGTTGACAAAGTCAAAAGTCATACAACACCAGGTTATAGTCCAACAGGTTTACTTGGAAGATTTTGGAGTGCTGTTCCTTCCTCATGTAACTAGTGGGGCAGGATCATAGGACACAGAATTAATAGTAAAAGATCAGTGTCATACATCTGATGCAATGTATTGAACAAACCTAGATCGCTGTCAAGTCTTTAATCGCTCAAAATGGGGTGGAGGTTTCGATTGATTAATATGAATATTGTCTGGGCTGAGATGTCATTTCTGTATAAAACCTTCAGTTTCACGGGCAGCACGGTGGCACAGTGGTTAGCACTGCTGCCTCACAGCGCCAGAAACCCGGGTTCAATTCCTGCCTCAGGCGACTGACTGTGTGGAGTTTGCACGTTCTCCCCGTGTCTGCGTGGGTTTCCTTCGGGTGCTCCGGTTTCCTCCCACAGTGGACTTGTTGGGCCGAAGGGCCTGTTTCCACACTGTAAGTAATCTAATCTAATCTTATCTCAGGACTGTGACTTGAAAGAAGTTCTGGGATTTACATATTAATCAATTCTTTCATTTTTTTAAGCCTCCTTTGTTGTTAGGTCTTAAATCAATCTGAATATTTGTTGCAGGAATTTTACAAAAAGCAGTTTGGAAAAGATCAAGTAGAAGTTATCAAAGAATCATCACTTGTGAAGAAAGGAAATCTGGATCCCAGCAAGGTGAGTTTGCAGCTGTCAGAAATTTAATTCTGATGGCTGAGCCATAAAATCACAGATCCTGAGGACATCTTGAGGCATGTTGGGGGGGATACAGAAGAGGCAATGTAACATTGTGAGGGATGGTCTGGGGATGGAGCAGTGGCACTGTGAGGATGGGTTATGTATAGTCAAAGCTGGGTAATACAATGTGATGAATGTATGGAATGGAGTGACTAAGATTTCAAGATCCATTAGGAGTTTTGTGTTTGGGAAGTCAAGGACAGAGTCACTTAACACCAGGTTATAGCCCAACAGGTTTACTTGAAATCACAAGCTTTCGGAGCGCTGAGGTAGGGGCAGTGCTCCGAAAGTGTATGATATCAGATAAACCTGTTGCACTATAACCTGGTGTCATGTGACCTCTGACTTTGTCCACCCAGTCCAGCACATCATGTATGGAAGTGTTTAATTTCTATTCCTCTGGTTTCATTGGTCAGTACAAGGGTAAACTTAGCCATACAGAGCCGAATGTCACAGCTTCTCTTGTATTTGTAGGGTGGGAATGAGGGGTCCCAATGGGCAAGGTGATCAGGCAGAAAAGATTAAAATCAGCCAAGTATTCTGCTCCTGCTCCATATTCAGTAGCTCTGTCATGAAGGAATTTCTAAGAGATGATTAAACTGTTGTCATTGTGTCTCCTTTGAAGGCCTACCTTCAGATAACTTACGTTGAGCCTTACTTTGAGGAATACGAACTGAAAAACCGAGTCAGCTACTATGAGAGGAATTCGAACGTGCGGAGGTTCATCTACAGCACACCGTATACGTTGAATGGCCGGGCACATGGAGAGCTCAGCCAGCAGTATAAACGTAAAACCATTCTGACAACCCTGCATGCTTTCCCATACATCAAGACGAGGATCAGTGTCATAGAGAGGCAGGAGGTGAGGTGATCACTGTCAAGGCTTCCAATGTTATCATCCAATATTGTCTATAGGAATGCCTGAGACCCAATGGAAAAAAAGGGATGGATACTTTAATTAACGGTTAATTGAATTGGTTGGATAAATAATGGGAGCTGGTAATCAATGGGCTATGAATTTGATGGAGAGCAATTAACTGGAATAAAGCTCTCACCAAAAACGTGGACTTGGACTGTTTAAATACAGCAATTTTCAGTGTATAACATGCAACACAGAAGTATCAGATTGGCTTAGTTTGTTATCAGTTGCAAATTACCACCTTATCTCCAACCTCGCTTAACCCTCCTTAATAGTGTTGTCACCATTCAAATTCATGGCCACCTTCCCTGGAACTCCCTCTTTGAATTCCTCTGGTCAAAATTCTACTCAGCCAATGTATTAACGTCCCAATGTTAATAGGCCATAGAGAAGTGTTCTCTCCTTGACTTGTCTGCGATCTTTGACATGGTTCATTCACTCCATCCTCCTCCGTAGCCTGTCTGCTGCTGTTCAGCTGGCTGTAACTGCTCTCACCTCTTTCTGTCCCTATCTATCAAATTGTAGCAAGATATCAGTTCCAATGGCTTTCTTTCCTCTCCTGCACTGTTACTTTTGGAGCTCCCCCCGGTTCTACGCTTGCTCCCTGCCATTCTTATTTTTCATCCACATACTGCAACTTGACAACATTATCTGAAAGTCCAGTGTTAGCTTACACATGCTAGTTTTCTCAGCTCTTCTTCGTCACCACCTTCCTCAACTCCTCCTCTGTCACCAATAATCGGACTGCTTATCTGATCCAGTGCAAGTTGAGCAGAAGTTTTTTCCAAGTAAATACTGGATAGACTGAAACTACAATTTTGAATCCCTTCTCAAGACTCCATTCCCCAGCTGCAGACTCCATCCCTCTACACGGCAGCAGTCTGAGGCTAAACCAGGTTGTTCATAACTTTGGTGTCATATCCAACACCATGATGAGCTTCCAAGCACAGGTGTACCTACAGTTAATCAACTACAGCAGTACCAGAAGCAGCTCACTACCATCCTCTCAAGAGCAACTAGGGATGGGCCAGAAATGCTGGCCCAGGTAGCAAGGCCCACATGCCATGAATGAATCTGCACCATCACTGATTATACCTCGGAATGTTGCTTAACTTCACTCCTGTCTCAGCTCATCAGTCTTTGTTACCTCTAGATGTGACTATTCAAATGTGCTCCTGGAAAGTTTCCCAAATTCTGTCTTCCATAATCTTAAGGCCTTTCAAAATTTTGCTGCCTTTATCATTATTTGCACTAAGTCTCATTCACTAATTACCCTTGTGTTTGTTGACCTACATCAGCTCAAACTCAGGCAATGTCTTGATTTTAAAATTTTCATCCTGTTGTCAAGTCCCTTCTTGCCTTCACCTCTCTTTAATATCCCCCAATATAACCCAACCCTGAACTGATCTAAGATTTCAATTGCTTGCTGGGCCCATGGTTCTGGAATTTTTCTCCCGAATCTCTCCATCTCCCTATCTCACTTTCCTTCTTTCAGATGTCCGTGAAAACCTGCCTGGCTTTTGGCCATTAGAACATTGTTTCTGTGTCTCCATGACTAATGTTGCTTTGTACTGCTGTTGTAAAGTGTCTTGGCATGGTTTACGATGTAAAAGATATTAATAAAAGTTATTATTGTTGTTAATGCTCTCTGCATTTAAGTCAGATAGCATGTGAATTTGAGTTCTACTCATAGGGACAGTAGTAGATCATTCAGCCCCTCCAGCCTGTTCTACCATTCAGTTACAGAGTTACAGAATTGCTTCATTTACCTTGATACCCTTCCCTTGCAAAAATCTAGCAATCTGAGACTTACGAGATACGGTTGACCCAACAGCCAGCATTTTGGGAGAATTCTAGATATTTACTACACTTGAAGTGATGAAGTAATCTCTGATTTTCCCAAAATTCCTTGTTCTAATTTTACATGGTGAAAGTGAGGTCTGCAGATGCTGGAGATCAGAGCTGAAAATGTGTTGCTGGAAAAGCGCA